>NC_041226.1:1619567-1674780 GCF_002837175.3 Physeter macrocephalus | reverse complement strand
GGATCCCACATGCCGCGGAGCGGCTGGGCCCGTGAGCCATGGCCGCTGAGCCTGTGTATCTGGAGCCTGTGCTCCGCAATGGGAGACACCACAACAGTGAGAGGCCCACGTACCGCAAAAAAAAAAAACAAAAAAAAAAAACTACTCAACCAAATATTAGCAAACCAAACTCTAAAGTGTATTAAAAGAATCATACACCATGACCAAGTGAGATTTATTTCAGGGATGCAAGGATGGTTCAACATACGCAAATCAATGTGATACAACACATTACCAAAATAGAAGGATAAAAATCGTCATCTCAATAGATGCAGAAAAAGCACTTGACAAAATTCAACATCCATTTATGATAAAAAAATTCTCAGCATACTGGGTGCAGAAGAAATGTACCTCAACATCATAAAGGCTATATATAACAAACCCATAGCTAACATAATATTCAACAGTGAAAAACTGAAAATTTTCCCTCTATGATCAGGAACAAGGGTGCCCGCCATAATCACTTTTATTCAACATAGTATTGGAAGTCCTAGCCAGAGCAATTATGCAAGAAAAAGAAATAGAAAGGAAGAAGTGAAACTGTCTTTATTTGCAGACGATATGATATTATTTACAGAAAACCCTAATGAATCCACCAAAAAACTGTTAGAACTAATAAACAAATTCAGTAAAATTGCAGGATACAAAGTCAACAACTGGTACAACGGCTATGGAAAACAATATAGAAGTCCTTCAAAAAATAAGACTACCATATGATCCAGCAATCCCACTTCTGGGTATATATTGAAAAGCATTAAAGCACAGTCGCAAAGAAATATTTGGGCACCCATGCTCATAGCAGCACTATTCACAGTAACCAAGAGGTGGAAGCAACCCATCCCTTTGGATGTGGAAAGGAGGAGAAGGACAGCGAGGAGTTAGGACATCTGACGGAGGTCCCCTCGGGTGGCCAGGCCTCTCTCGGGTGCGTGATGAGAATGGAACGGGATAGAAGGTTGGCATTGCTGAGTGGGGAACAGCCTCAATGCCCACAATTTTTGAGTCAGAGCAGTGTGAGAAGCACCGAGGTTGGAGTGTGGGGCTGGTGCTGACTTGTCATCACGACCGTGTGACTTTCTCCGCACTGCTCACAAACCCTAGTGCAGGAGAAGAGGAAAAGGAGACGCAGGCCTCTGCGGCTGACCATGGGCCAGGAGTGAAGGCTGAGCGGTAGCGCTGAGAACGTTTGTTTCGCAGCCATCAACTCAAAAAACATCCACTGAGCACCTCTTGTGTGTCAGGCAATGTGTCAGGTACTGGGGTAAACACTTTCCCTGTCATTAGAGAAACCATAGTGTCTTATCAGCTCAGCTGCTACAAATACCACAGATGGGGCAGCTTAAGCAACAGACACTTCCCCACAGTCCTGGAGGATGAGAAGCCCAGGTCGAGGGTGCCAGCCGGTCCAGTTCTGGTAAGAGGTCTCTTCTGGGCTTGCAGAGAGTGAAGAGAAGCAGCTCTGGTCTGTCTCACTTCTTTAAGGGCACTGATCCCCTCATGGGGCCCCCATTCTCACGACCTCATCTCAACCTCATCACCTCCCTCAGGCCCCACCTCCTAGTACCATCACATCCAGGGCTAGGCCTTGTCCCAGTCCATCCGGCTGCTCTAACAAAATACCACAGACTGGGTGGCTTATAAACAACAGGAATTTATTGCTCTAGAGGCTGGAAGTCTGAGATCAGGGTGCCGGCACGGTCAGGTAAGGGCCCTCTTCCAGGTCACAGACTTCTGGCCGGGTCCTCACATGGTGGAAAAGCGAGGGACGTCTATGGGGTCTCTTTCATAAGGACACTAATCCGATTCACAAGGGCTCCACTCTCCCACGACCTCATCACCTCCCAAAGGCCCACCTCCTAACAGCATCGTGGTGGGTGCTAGGATCTCAACATATGAGCTTGGAGAGGAAGTGACAGGAGTAAGCCTACAGTGTCCATCCAGCATGACACGTGCTACAGGGACTCTACAGAAGCACATCGCAGGGGCCCTAACCCAGCCTTGGAAGGTTAAGAAGCTTTCCACAGGAAACGACTTCTGAACTGAGGACGCCATAGGAAGAGTAAGCCAGTAAATTGGCCAGGGTAGAGGGTGGGGAGAGAGGGGTATAGAAGATCAAGTGATGAAGTTGGGGACACTGGCTGCAGAGAAAAATGGGCCCGAGTTGCAAACAGCCCCCCGCCCAGTTAAAAAGCTTGAACTTGGTCTTGAAGAGCAGGTGCTGAGGCAGGGGGCTAAGCAGAGCAAGGCAGCATCAGGCTCGGGCTCAGGGAGCTCCCTCTGGCTCTGGTGGATTCGGGGGGCAGAAGGCCAGAAGGCAAGCTTGGAGTTATATAAAAATATTTCCAACGCCACTGGGTTCAAAACAACGTCCGCACACCGCCCACCCCCGCCCCGCCCCATATTGGGTCAACATTCTAATGTTAAAGATAAAGAAAGTAATAAAGATAAGACAGGTGTGAACCCGAACGCTGGCCTCAGAGCCCAGACAGGTGTGCAGATAGCAAGGCCTTATCCGGAACACGTCTCAAGACACTTTCCTTTTACACCCTCTCTTACAAAACCAGCGGCAGGCTTTTTTTTTTTTCTTTTTCTTTATTCATCATTTACAGTGACAAACGAGCATCTTTTTGTTCTATGAAATAAACTTAACAAAACACTGTAGTTTTGACGGTGAAGGTGATGGATGTAAGTCAGTCCAGTGCACCCTCCGGGCCGGGGTTACTCCCCGTGACCCTCCACATCAGCATCAACTGGCTCTTTATTAAAAACCCCCGTAAATGCCCTCAGAAACTGGGGGCGGGGCGGGGGGGGAAGGAATACGTATTTTAACCAAGGTCCCCATGTTACTGTAGTTTGCTCCAGCCACCATGACAAAGTGCCACAAACTGAGCGCCTTAACACAGCAAGGGTACTTACCTCGTGGTTCCGGGGTCTGGAAGCCGGAACACAATGTGTGGGCAGGGCCTGCTCCCCTGAAGGTGCTAGAGAAGGCCCCTCACGGCCTCGCTCCTGGCTTCTGGTGAGAGGTTGTTCCTCAGCTTTTAGACACAGCACTCCAGTCTCCGCCTCTGTCTCCGTGGGGCTGCGTCCAAATTTCCCTCTTGTTAAAGGACACCAGTCATTGGATTAGGGCCCGCCTGATCCAGTATAACCTCGTTTTAGCTAGATTGCCTCTGCAGAGACCCCATTTCCAAATAAGGTCACATCCATAAGTGCCAGGGATTAGGATTTCAACACATTTTGGGGGGACACCATTCAACCCATAATCGTTCCTCTGAGTTTCATAGCTCATGAATATCAGAGCATCCAGGACCTTGGATAACAGATTCATTAATGGCCCATTAAGGCACTAGGCCACCATGGCCACGAGGCGCCCCGACAGGCTGGGTTCCTGCACACCTGGTTTGATCTGAGGGTGCAGGAGGGGGAAGAAGTGGGTGTGGGCAGGCGGTAAGATGCAGAGAACTCTCCCTGTGGGACGCACACAGGCCACAGGCTCCACACTGTGGAGCCACACACAGGCCAGCCTGCCCAGCTTTCCAGCAGCACAGCACACTTTCCAGGATGGACACAGGGTCACAAAGAACCCATGGAACAAATAAAGACGTCTCGTTTTACCTGAAGATCGAACCCAGAACAGAGGCCTTTCCCGTCGAGGTGCAGTTTGTCTAGACTGTGGACCTGAGTCTGTAGCTCTGCCTGCGCTTGCGATGAGTGTTTTCTCAGGCTCTGCAGTGAAATGACTTGGTTCAAACCCTGGCTCTGTCACTCACCAAGTGATCTTACACAACGTACATAAGCCTCAGTTTCCTCATCTGTAAAACGGATGTGATAACCGGAAGGACCTGGTAGGATTAAATGAGATAATACGTGGAAGCTCTTGCCACATAATCCGAGTTTAAGACATACGAGTTATTCCTCTAGAGCAACGCCACCAGGGTCACTGGTGACAAGCTGATATCTGATGGAACTGACTTCTGTCGTTCCAGTACTTAGCATCACTCCTCCATATGATCGTGTAACTCGAAACCTAATAAGTTTATGAGCCAGTGATTTCCTCCGATATCAATGAATGAAGGCAAAAAGTCTCGAGGCTATGAAGTGCGTTTTGTTCAAGACTTCTTGATAAACCAAAGCACTAATACATCTCCTTGGGGATTACAGAGGAAGGGCTAGGTCTTGGAATATATATTCATTATATTCTCAGTAGCCTACTTAAAATTGCTATTTATTGAAAAGTTTTATTAAATGCCTCATGAAATGTAATATGATTTACTCACACATATAAAAGTAAAATAGCGGTGTTCTCCCCAAACTCGGTAGAATCCAAGGAGCACGTTGCCAGGTGAAAAAGAAGCTGGCCCAAAACAGGAAGTCGCCAGTTGTGACCAAGAAACACCGAGCTGCACAGGCCCTCGGTCTGTTTGTTTGCTCATCTAAATGCACAGGGGTCAGCGTTTGTGAAATTGGTGGAGAACGAGAGCAGGCAGCCCCTCCGCCCGGCTTCCGCGGAGGCTGCCGTGGGCATTATTGTTGTGGACTCATTGCATCTTCAGTCATAGAAATCAACACTGACACGTCAGGCAAAGGGCCACGTTCTCCCAGAAGGCTGCCGCTTGTCCTTTTCTCATTGCCACCCACGTCTGGGCACTGTGGCCTCTGGTGTCCGAGTGCCACGGAAGGACTTAAATCACGTCCTTTCCAGGCACAGGCATCACGCAGGCTGTGCTCTGCCCACATGCCAATGACCCACCTTCTGTTGGGGGCAAGATGAAAGCCAGTCACACAGCAGCACGGGTGTCGGTTTCCCTGGTTGACGCTGTGCGGAGTCCTGCCCCGCACGGGACGAGGCCGTCAGGAGCCGCGCTCTACAACCAGACACGCGCACTCGATGCCAGGATGCGCCAGACACACGTGGGCTCCTGGAGGGGTCGGGGGCTGGTCACGATCTTGCCTGTCCACGGCCCGGGCCAGGCTGCTGGCAGAGCCGACTGGGTACCTGTGTTGTCCGCCTTCCATTTAGAGCTGATAGCAGAGTGCTGTACGTGCTCACGCATGCAGTCAGTTATCAGTGCTTTGGTCCTGGCGGGTAGGAAGGTGGGGCAGAGGTGCCGTGAGCGTTCTCCGTGACCCCGTCACACCCACCCCATGATCCTTAAGGAGAGCTGTTGCGACTGGGTTCTGATTTGCTGTGATTAAAGCAAACATGCAAAAGGTGAGTAATCCATTTGAGTCAATTCCCTCAAAACGCGGATTTTTGTGTCTGTTGCACGTTGGGCGTTCTGTGGAGTCGTTGGCGTCCGAGTGGACAAGACACGTTCGCCGCGGAGCTGCTGCACTGGGTGCTCGGAGGCAAGCATGAGGGGCTTCAGAGCCCAGGGGAGCTGGGAAGGGGGTCAAGGGGAACGTGTCCAGGAGCAGAGCTGAGGCGGGGCTGGTGGAGCCAGGCTGCCTCCAGGGAAGCGGAGCAGGGTCGTGGGCAGGGCTGGAGCTCGGGGTGCGGCGGGGGGACACGGGGAGGGGCGGTGCACGGGGATGGAGACCAACCTAGAGACGACTCCAGGTTCAGGTCAGGGAACTCAGATGCCTCACCGAGTCCAGACTCCAACCTGAAGACAGGGGAGATGTGATTCAAGGCGTGATCAGATTTTCATCAGAGGAAACATCGTACAGGGTGAAGGGCAGATGGGAGGAGCTGAAGTCAGGGGCGGGAAGATCCCACGGACGGCTAATCCCCACGGGGCCCAGGACCCAGAGGCTCCGGCTGGAGGGATGGAGCTGAATTCTGGAGGTGCCCAGGCTCCTAGGGACCAGCCAGCGGGGCGGGGGCGGGGGGGCGCGGAGCACCACGCTGAGCACGGGAGGTTTAAACATCACTAGATCACGGTTAAACAAGGGACGCCACCTCTGCGCGACCAGGGTCCTGTTCGAGGAAGCTGTGGACACGGTGTGCACGAGGCAGAACAGGCCAAGAATTCCAGCGCGCGGGTCTGGGTCCTCCCACGCAGCGCACAAACGCCGTCCCTGCCGTGAGGCCGCCGCCGCCCCGTCCTGCGCCCGGCTCCGCTCGTCAGCCACCAGACCCGCGCGGGCAGGGCCTGGGCTCCGCGAGGCCCCTCTGCCTCCGCTCGCTCTGCCGGCCTTGGCTCCAGCCCGCCCCCGTCTTCAGCCCCACGGCCCCCAGAACTGTGGCTTCAGAGGTGGCTCCCCGCGCTCTCAGGCTCACAGCCTTGCGCCCCGCCCAAGTGCGTAGCTTTAGCCGTCGGCCCAGACGGAGCGGGGCCTGGCTCTCAGGTCCATCCCCTCGGGCAGCAGCTACTGAAGACCTCCTGTGGGCAGGTCGCCACCCGCGCCGTGTCTGCAAGACACACACAGGTGCATCAGACCGTCTGCAGGAGTGCGGCCAAGGCCACCACAAAGGGGTGCGAGACAAGGCAGGGTGAGACCCCCGCGCAGGGCCCAGCGTGGCATGGACACCGCCCACAGACACCGGCACACTCTGAAGGGCTGGTATGCAATTCTCAGTGGTCAAATGTCCGGGAACTTTCAAAGGCAGTTGTTAAGCTGAGGGTAGTTTGAGATCAGCCATGATGAGAGAAGGTAACACCATGGAAATCAGCAAACCCTACAAATCAGGCCTCCCCCATGCCATCACCCTGCCGTCTCCTTGACAACTGCAGTGGCAGCTCTGTGGTGCTGCCCCCTTCTCCCCTCCAGCTCTGGGGTCCATCAGGGAGTGCAGGACACCAGCCCACATCACCATGGAGTCTGGCAAACCTTGTGCTGAACCTCGGCTTGGAATTGGACCTTGATGCTGTGAACAGCGGAGGATGGGATGTGGGGGTCCCAGCCACAGAAGTGGGGCGGGGGGTGGAGAAAGGGATTCAGCTCTGTGCCTACAGATGGTGAAGAAAGAAGAGGTCAGGCTGCGCGAGCAGCCAAAGAGGAAGCCGAGGTGGGGGAAGGAGGAGCCAGCCGGGGCCCCTCCCTCCTTCCAGGACACGGGTGTGTGCCCTGGGCACAGGCCTGACGGCTCCATGCCTAGCTCCCCGTTTATAAAGTGGAGGTGCTAACGTCTGCCCAAGGACGGTTAGGACCAAGGGGCGCGGTGCCTGGAGCATCACAACAGCGGGCACAGAGCAAGCCCCGCTCAGCCACTGCCGTCTTGTCCTTGGACGTTCCCGATGTCTTCACAGGAGAAGCGGGAGAGAGGTAACGTGGACTCATCAGAGGCTTGCTTCCCCTCCTCTGAAAATCCCAGGCATGTGTTCCCACGACCGGACTGGATTTCCAGAAGTTCCTAACCAAGAGCTCCCCGACTATCTCGGTCATGGGAATCTTCTGGGAAACGCCTTCCGGCACAGAGGCAGACTCGCTGAAGAAGAGTGCCCTGGCAAGCCCAGGTCGAGCCTGCATCAGATGCTCTGGGAGCCCTCCGCCACCCAGGCTGGGGAGCCCCGCCCACCTGTGGGCCCCCAGGTGCGTGCCCCCCCCCACTCAGGTGTCCGGCGTCTGGAGATCCCGGATGGGGCTGATCCCGTCATTGAGAGGGTTTTTTAATCTTAGAATCGGGAGAGCTTTATTGCAATAAACAACGGGTGCCTCCTTACAAAGTAATGTAAACCAATAACAGGCTCCAATAATGCCATTTTTTAAAAGGCTTTAAATAACTTTCTCAATGCAAAACAACCCACTCAAGCAGACTTAAGTCATTTTATGGGCCAGCTGAACCATCGGCGCTCCAAGAGCCGCGCTGAGCCCCGAACCGGAGCAGTTTCATCCGCCACCAGTCGGTGCCCAGCACTGCGGGTTCGATGCCTGGGCTCCACGTGGTACCCACCGAGGGATGCTGTCTGCCGGGTCCCTTACTCCCTCCCTTCGGCTGGCACTGTCCTCCTAGATTTCCCTTCACTCTTAAGCGCATCTCTATTGTGAACCAAAAATAAGTTCTCCCGAGCCTCCGCTTCCTGGTGAACCAGGAGATGCATTCAGCGGCCGTGTTCTCCCTGATAAATTACCTTCCTAAGGTGCTCACAACAGTGACCTCCAGCCCACACTGCGATCAACAAACAGCCAATGCTGCCAGCCTGATAGCCCACTCGGTGCCTTTTAATTAAAATTCCAAGTTGGTGTTTTTGTTTTCAAAGGAAGGATGGCGCGCGTCAAGGTCACTCGGTGCCGGCTGCTGGGAAGAGCGCCTGGCCGCACACTTACCCTCGGCGGCTCCGGGGAGGGCCGGCTCGCTGCAGCAGGAAGGGTTTCTGACCACTTTCAGCATGTTTTCCAGATATAAATAGCCTCTACGACATGATCTATTCGAGCAAGGAAGACTGGAACAAAAGTAGGTTATTGACTGGCAGATGCCTGCCTTCCACTGGGCACCGGAGCATCAGAGATTGGGTGCTTTCCAGCTAAATTTAGCATCGCGTTAATGTGCTGCCGAACAATGCCCTTTAGAAAAGCCATACAAATCAGAGGAGGAAAGATTACTAAAATTTATGAAGCAATCACTGTGAGAAACCCCTGCGCACAATCGCTGTGAGAAATACCTTGTGAAGCCCCCCGCCTATCCCCACCTTATGTTTCTTGTTAACACGAGGGGTCCATCACTGAGGTTGCCACTTCCCCAAGGAGAAGCCATCTGCATTGAGGATTGTGCAGCAATCTGGGCCCAGTCCAGCCTGACAAAACCCTTCCTAGAATTACAGAGATGGAAGAGCTCTCTGAGCAGGCAGGCTCCCCAGATTTTCCAGGACGATCTCAATTTTTTTTTTCATTTCGTTCTTTTTCATCGCCAAGTCATTAAACATGGAAGCAAGTAGATTTTCATGTTCACTCTTGGCAAAATTTTCCGTATAAGTAATGGCACAAGTCGGAGAACAATCATTTGTCAGACCAGGCAGCCTGGTTCTGGGGTCAGAAATTAGGATCCATCGTTGGTTTGAAGTCCCCCATTTTGCAAATGGAGGTGAAGGGACATCTTCCCGCGGAGAACGAGCCAGCGCAGGTGAGAAGCGGATCTCTCCAGGGTGCCGTCCTGCCTTGGAGGGAAGACTGGGTGATAATCACGCTAGTCGATTCTGCCCCATGGTCCCTCCTGGGCCAGCTGATGCTGTGTGGGCACACGGTGACACAGGGAAGAGTCCATCTAATTCCAGATCAGCGGCTGACGGTGCGGCCTTGGGCAGAATCCTCCAGGCCTCTCAGCCTCTCTGTTTCTTCATCGGTAAAGTGTAAATAATAAGCAGGCCTACCAGGAAGAGTTGTTGTGAAAATAAAACAAGGAAATGTCAGTCAAGGCACTTACCGTGGTATCTGGCACGTAGTAAGTGCTCAAGAAATACTAGGTCTCACTATGCTAGATGTTGATGATTCCCCAGAGGGAAAAAAGGTAAAGGCAAATGGGGGGATTTTGAGAATGTTGACTCTGAACTCTGTCTTCATCTCCCCGAAGCCAGAGGACGCAGGGTACGTGGACAAGTGCAGAGCTGTGATTTTCCACGAGAGCACCTTCCTTCATTCACATGTGTTTGGAGGGCCTCATGTCTTATGAGGAGGTATCGTGACTCTGTCCGCCTCTCATGAAATGGGTTTTGGTCAGCGCTCCGACCTGTACTGGAAGATGGTAATGAACTGAGTCCAGACCGCTGATCGGCTGATCACGGAACACAGATCACTTTCGTTTTTCATGGTGATAACGTGGATGTTATTCATGACACACCATTTTCAGAAATAAACAGCCCTAGGAGAGGTTAGTGTAACTGGGACAAAGCAAAGGCCTTTCGTGTATTGAGCAATATGACAAGATTCAAAACGAGTTATTTTCTCTTTAAAACTTAATGTCCTTTAGCCATTTCAGAGCGAGACGTGACTGCTGGCCAGACAGTGCTGAGAAGCAGTGAGAGAGGTCTCCCACCCGCTGGAGGGGTGACCCGGGAGGGGATTAAGTGCCCGAGAACCACCGCAGGGGGGTAAGTGGCTGGTGTGTGAGAAGAACGGGATGAGAGAGGCCACGTTCAAATCTTCACTCTAAGCTCCGTCACTCTTTGAGTCACTTGAGCACATCTCAAACCTCTGTAAGCTTTAGTTTCTTCATCTGTAGAAATGCAAATAACAAGGCCCACCGCCAAGGTTGCCGTGAGGATTAAAAGGGCACCTGGCCCTGAGTAGGTGTGGAACTCAAGACACCCCCTCCTCCCTGGAGGGCAGCCTGCTGCCTCCTGCCCAGCCCCGACCTGGGCTCTCACCAGGCGAGGGAGAAATTTAGAGCAAGGCCGGTCCCAGGTGTGCCCGCCGTCCTCCGCACCCCAATGTCTTTGTGCAGATGAACTCAGATTATGACAAACATCAAGCAGCACTTGCACGTGACTTGGGCCCTCCCGCTGCACTGAAACCCCGCAGACCTTCGAATCCCCAGCCTCCGTCACGGGCCCCTTGTCCTCCTGATTCACACACGTGGGCTCCCCCCGCCCCCCGCTGCTTCACCTTCGACCCTCTCCCCCTCGTAAGTCTCACTCATGTCCACGCCTCGACTCATCTCTCAAATCACAGCTCCCAAATCTGCATCTGTGGCCCCGACATCTTCTCCAAACCCCAGAATAGGGGCTGAACACCCCAGTACCTACAGGGGCCAGGTGGGTGCTATAAATAATTCTGACAGGCTGGACAGGGGGGCGGTAGGGAGCCGTGGGGACTGCAGCAAAGTGGGAGCACACACTCACTCCCAACTGCAGCTGACTCTTGTCTTGGGAGAATCAGCGCTTGGTGCTCCAAATCTTAAGATTTTTCAAAAGAAGTCAGAAGTGCAGATTTTTATAAGCAATCAATGAACAACTAATTCATTTTTTAATGGTGCAGATGAAACCCGTACAGGGCAAACAAGCCACACCTGGAAGCCTGACGTGACCTGTGAGCCAACTATTTACGCAAAATTCCAGACCCACAAGTCCACCTGCTTGTTTTAAGCCTCATTTGGAAGCCTCTCTGGACCCTCAAAAGTAACATATTCGGACCCACCGTAACCTCTCCCGAACCAGCTCCTCTCCGTGGTCCGTAATTCAGACATCACCAACCCCACTCTCCCGAGCACCCAGGTGTGAAGCCTCCACATCCGCGTCGACGTTTTCGTCCCTTTTCTCTCAGCTGGCCAGCTCTGCTCTGTTACCTTCGCAGCGGGTCTTGAATCTAAATCTTCCTTTTATCCCTTTGTCACCATGAATTCTCTGCTGTGACATTGCTGTAGACTCAGTGGCCTCCCAGCTTCGCTTCATCTCCATCTTAATCCATCTACGCACTACGGGCTGGTTAATCTTCCTAAAAACGCTCCTTTTCAGGTAGCTCCCCTCCTCCGAGCTTCACAGCCTCCGATAGTCTCTGAAGTTCCATATGCGCTTCTCAGCCCGGCATTTGAGGTCCCCAGTGACCTGGGGCGGGTACAACCAGTTGTCCTTTAACAGCTGTTCTCTCCTCCTCCTGTGGCAGCAGGACCCCTGGTAGTTTGCCAGGAACGTGGGCCCCTAAAGCAGAGTATATTTCCCAGCATCCCTTGCAGCTAGGCGTGGGCACATGACAAGTTCTCAACAACAGAATGAGTGTGAAGTCCTGGTAGTTGTCTCTGGGAACCTCCTCTAAGAGGTGAACACATGCCCCTCACCCCTTCCTCTTTGTCCCTTTCTGCATCCTGACTCTAGAACACGATGCTGCTACCTGGGACCATCAGCTAAGGGCCTACGCTGTGGACTCACGTGAGGAAGATGGGTCTGGGACACAATGTGGCACTGTGCCAGCCCGGGGACCACTGGGCTCCACGTGTGTTTATCGTGTTTAAGCCATCACTCCCCTTGGCTTCCTGTCACTCGCAGCCAGACCGCATCCTTGCTAACGCCGATCCCACATAACACACCTCTTCCCGCTCCCCAAACCATATCGCGGCCATCATCCAAACTAAGCTACGTGCTGTTCCCCGAAATGCGTCTGCTCTCCTACCTCTGCCCTTTCTCATGCTTCATCTGGACGGCTTTTCTCTTGATGAAATTCTCTCTCTCTCCCAAGACCCTCTCAAATCTCGTATTTCACTTCCATCAAATCATTCTTCATCCCCCCAAATAGCACATGATTTCTCTCTCTAAATCCCATCAGCTTCTCACTTATTCCTCTCTCACTTCCTCTTGCATCACACTTATCCTAAAACAGTACACACGCGCGCGCGCACCCACAGCCAGCCGTGTGCCCGAACGCCGCTGCCCGATACCTGTGGGACAGTGCGTCTGTGACACACGCGCTTCATTGGCTTGAGGAGGAGAGTCACCAGCAAGAGAACAACGAACGGGCTAAAGGTGTGGGCAGAGGGGGTCCCCTCCCAGGCCTCGGTATGCTGCGGACAACGGCGGGGTCGTGGGGAGGCTCTGTCTGCGTGTGAGCTCGACGGGCTGCTTGAGGCACCAGCAGACAGGGCCATCTCCACGTCACCGCTCAGAGCCACGTCACCCCCACGTCTGGGGACCGAGGGCCTGCATCGAGTCACCGCACGCTGCCGCTGGCTCTCCCTCTACCTGGCTCCTTCCCGAGGATGGTCCTGAAGTCACCACCGATCAGCGGGACGCTGTCCTTCTGTCGGACCAGGGGCGCATTTTGTGCCTTCTGACCTGGGCGTAGCCTCCGCTGCACCTAAGGTCCACGAGCCCTGTATTTTTCTTCTGGAACCCGCCTCTGGATGACAGCGGGGGTCGCCTGGCTTGGCAGAGGGCCAGGTTAGGGTTAGGTGACATACAGCCCTGTTGGATGCAAGCCACACAGCAGCTTATCCGGGGGCCGGGCTGCGAGCCTGTGAGCTGCTCACCTGAGACCCCCCTTTACCCCTTGTCGCCAGAGACCTTTGACAAAGGAGGACGTTTGACCACAAACAGGAAAGAAGGGAGCTGGGAAAGGAGACAGAAATGCCCTCTCTCCCCGACCCCGGCTTCTGAGACTGCGCCCGCCAGGGGCCAGAGGCTCCCTTCCAGTGGGCGCGCGTTCGCCTCTCTCCTGGGCGACATACGTTCCGTGGGGAAGCGCGCGGCCCTTCGGCTGATCCGCACCACCTCTGGAAAGAGAGGCTTCTTGGCCCGGCCTCTGTCCTCCCCGCGGTACCTCCCGGCCTCGGGGGCACCCAGGGGACCACAGACAGGAAGGCAGCAGAGCGTCCGTGTCACGGGCCGCCGCCACAGATTCCTGCCCTCTGAGGACAGGGCTGAGCAGGGAGGAAAGGCAAGGGACTGCGGGGTGGAGAGGGCTCGGTCTCCCTAAGTTACGAAACAAGTTCCCCGCACGGCCCGAAGGCCAGCCTGCCCGTGGCACTCTCACCCCCTCAAGGCCTCCGGTCCCCGGTGACTGCGCTCTCACTACAGACAGAGCACTTTCCAGGCACTTTCAGAGGGACTCATTCAGACAAAGACCTTGGCTTGGACCTTGGGTCTGTTGTTTTTTTAACCAGTCCTTTGTTTTTACTGCTGTTTTTCTTTCTTTTTATGTGTTACTTTTAACTTCGTCTTTATTTTTATTAACATTTGTTTCATCTTTTACTTCCTTTTTTTTTTTTTTTAGTGGGAACAAGAAGTGACTGCTTAAAGAGCCTGCACCACAGGACTGTGCCTCTGAGATGTCTCAGGCCTGGGGTCAGCAGACTTTCTCTGCCAAGGGCCAGAGAGTAAATGTGCTCGGGCTTTGCAGGCCACGTGGTCTCTGTCACAGCGACTTGCTGCTGTTGTTGGAGTGTGAAAGCAGCAGTGGACAACACACAAACAAATGAGCGTGTCTGTCCCCCAATAAAACTTTATTTACAAAAATAGTCAGCAAGCAGATTTGACCTGTGGCCTTAGATCCAGAGCTGATCCAGACAGAGAACCCAAGAAAAGAGCCCAGGGAGGGGACCAATCTTATCAGCCCTTCAGCCAGGCACACGTTCCTTGCCCCAGCCTCCCAACACCCGTGGGACCCCCTGGCTCGCACCTGAATCTCTCAGGAACCATAGCTCTTGGTCTTCAATAATCATCTCCCAGATCCCTACTGGGAGACCACGGATGGGATATTTCCTTCTCGCCTGTTACCAGCGCTGACCCTCACATGCCCTAGTTTTATCTCCTCCCAACGCCAGACCACAGTCTTATTCCTGGACATATTGCTAACAGGAGTCTACGAGGACACGGCAACAAAAGTTATTGGTGGTGTCACAAAAGAAGTCACAAAGGTGACATATGAGCTAGGTCTTTGCCAGGCAAAGAAGGGAAAAAAAAGCACGTTCCAGGTAGGGGAGAGAAACTGCTAAACAGAAAATTGGCATGAGATTTTCATCTTAGAAAGACAAACAGCTTCAACAGGGAAGGACAGAAGAGGGTGGGACAAGAGGCAGAGACACAAGGCTGGCCTAAGAGGCCAGGCAGACCGGGATGAGGTCCCTGGGAAGGCAGGGCAGCAGCTGGCATCGTGGACTGTGTTTTTGTGTCCTCCCCAAACTCATGTGCTGAACTCTCAACTCCCAGTGTGATGGGGTCAGGCGGTGGGTCCAAGGAGGTGATGAGGTCATGAGAGTGGGGCCCTCGTGAGGGGACTGATACCCTTAGAAGAAGAGACGGCAGAGAGCTTGCTGCCCCTCTGTTCTCTCTGCCGCGTGAGGACACAGTGAGAGTCAGAGATCAGCCATCTGCTCCCCAGACGCCAATCTGCCGGCACCTTGATCTTGGACTCTCAGCCTTCAAAACCGTGAGAAATAAATGCTTGTTGTTTAGACCATCCAGTCTGTGGCATTTTGTTAATGGCAGCCCCAAATAAGGCAACTAGGAAGTCATCTCAAACATGAATCGTTTCTACTATGGTATTAAAAGACTTGAGTAATCAGCTGAGTGGACAAGAGGAAGAGGATAAGCTTGGGTTAAGATTAGGTTAGCTGTGGGGTTAGGGAGCGTTCAGGTTAGGATTAAGGTTAGGGTTTGGCCTAGAATTAAGGCTCCCACCGGTTTCCTTCCCATCTGAACACATGACTCAGGAGGTTCTCGTGACCCATTGTAACTCACCGAGTCTCAGACGCAGTCTTTTCACGTTTTACGCATCTATTTTTTACACATTTATTTTTCACCTCTCTAAATCTAGGAAGTATCTTACGAAGGTTCTCGCATTTTTTTGTAATATGCTGAACGTGTTCAAAACACAATGGAAAATCAAATGGTTCATGTTACTTCAGAGGAAGCACAAGCATCGTGGTGTGTCGTCTGTCAGTCTCGTTTCTAAATCTTGTCTACTAAGGAAGCTTCTAGACCCAGAAGGATTTTCTTGAATAAAAGCTAATCAAGCTCTCTTCTGCATTGGGTGCAGCGTGTTTCCTGGAGGGACCACAGGGGAGCAGGTCGAGAGCTGGGTGTGTTCTGGCAGCAGCTCATAAGAAGGCCTAAAAATTAAAGAATAAAAATCGAGGTGGCCTCTGTAGAAACTGAGAGGGGAGTTCTTAAAAAGTCTGAGAACAGAAAATATAGGAGAGAAAATATGAGAGCAAGAGGTATGGAAGTCTGGCTCAGGAATCTAGCAAGCAGGTGGGTTCGGTAAACAAAATAGCTATTTTTAAAACAACTTGTGACTCATTACGAACCTACTCTATGATTTGAGTTCATTTAGGTCTTTGGCCGTTGTTCAAACCGGACTGTGTGAGTTATCTTATAAACAGAGTGTCATGTGAACATGTTAATTGCCTGAGTCTGCGAAAGGGCTGGAAATCCTAAAAGGTGCCTAAGCATAAAAAAACAGAGTCTCCCTGGAGAGGAGTTTCGGTTTTCCTGTCTCTGGCCACCCTTCCGGAAGAGGGTAAACACCTCCTGACGGGAATCCCCGACTCTGGTCCTTCTTCAGCACCGTTTCCCACACCCCAGATGGCGCCCTAGGGCCTCCCAACTCGTCCAAATGTTTCTGCTCCGCTCACAAGGCCCCTGAGCGGGCGGACGTGGCTGGTCCCCTCCTGTGTCCTCTGCTGCCAGGAGCTCACTTCAGTGCACCCTCCGTGCCTCTCCTAAAGGTCCTGCCCAGCAGGTCCCACCCCTCCGTGGAGGCTTCCTCGGCTGCAGTCAACAGGCCAGGGAAGGGGATGGCCACGCCAGAGCTCCTGTGACAGACACCTGTGTGACCCAGTCCTGGTGACACAGCCCTCCTGGGGGGCTCCTGCTGCCCCCTAGGTGACCAGGTTCTGTATGACTCAGACTCTCTGGCCAAAGCTGATTGGATGAGAATGGGCTCCTAACCTAGGCCGACGGTCATAGGCTGGCCGGTGGCTGCTGAGCTTGACAGGGGCAGGTGCAGAAGCTCTGCTTAGGGAAGGATGAGGAGGGCCAGGCAGAGCCATGAGAGCCCCGCTCTTCGAAATCCGGACGGGAGCGAGAGAGGGTACTTATAGGAGCAGGGGTGCGAACATCAGCAAGCGGGCAAGTTTCCGTGACAGCAGAGCCCTACAGAAGGAGCCAGAAGACCTGCAGCTGCCAGGCCACGAGGCAGCCCCGTTACCAGAGCAGACTTGGGTCCAGGGCAGCTTCCCGAGCCCAGTTTCCACGGGGCCGGGTCTAACTCAATTTCCGCTTTCCCTCAGAACCCAGTGTGCTGAGCGTCTCCTGGATTCTTATGAAGTCTGAGTGACAGAGTCCTGTCTCCCACGTGTATCCGTACAGTACTTAAGGGAATCTGAGGAAGTGTTAATCCCATAAAACAAAAGAACCACACACACAGTGAGCTTCCCCAGCGCCGTTCCCTGAACATCTGCAGCATTTCCAGCCTGAACCACGCAATTTGGCACTTATTGCAGAATGTCTCTGAAGGTCACTAGTTTTGCATATGCTTTAATTTTGCTTCCCACTGATCATACACTTCCTCGGGGCAGGGCTCATGGCTCACGTGTCTCTTTTATCTCTCATGTCCTGTACGACCTTGACCAAGTTATTTAACCTCTCTAAGCATCAGTATTCTTGTTTTTAAATCTGGAATAAGCACAGCACCTACCTTAAGGGTAGTTTTGAAGAATAAATGAGAACACGTCTGCAAAGTGCTTCGCATAGTGCCTGGCACGCTGCGGGTGCTTGGTGAGCGCTGCTGGGGGTGGTGAGGGCGGTGCTGGTGACGCCGGTGGTGATGGCGGCGGTGGTGGTGTTAGTGGCGATGTTGATAGTGATGGTGGTGGTGGAGGTGATTCTGGTGGTGATGGTGATAATAGTAATGGTGGTGATGGTGGTGGTAGTGATGCTGGTGGTGCTGGTGATGGTGGTGGTGGTAGTGATGGTGGTGGTGATGCTGGTGGTGGAAGTGCTAGCGACAGTGGTGGTGGTGATGGAGCCGATGGTGATAGTAGTGTTGATGGTGGTGATTTTGCTGGTGCTGTTGTTGCTGGTGGTGGTGGTGATGGTGGTGTTGATGGTGGTGGTGGTGGTGATGGTGCTGTGATGACGGTGGTGATGGTGATGGTGGCAGTGATGGTGACAGTGGCATGGTGAGAGCGGGTTGATGGTGTTGCTGGTGATGGTGGTGTTGATGGTGGTGGTGGTGGTGATGGTGCTGTGATGACGGTGGTGATGGTGGCAGTGATGGTGACAGTGGCATGGTGAGAGCGGGTTGATGGTGGTGATGGTGGTGGTGCTGCTGCTGGTGGGGAGGATAGTATACATCCTACCGTTCTGAACACAGAGTAGACAACTTAGAAGTATTCACTGTCGTGTGGGTCACCTGGCAAACCGCATGCTCAGGGGCTCTCAAGGGGCATAAGAGGTAGAGACGAGAAGAAGTGAAAGCCAACACCTGGGAGGCAGCTGCGGGACACCGAGCCCGCCAAGCACAACTATTATCTCATCCATACCTTGCAACAACTCGCTGGTAGAAATCCTAACTTAAAGATGAGACAAATTAGGCTCAAATAAATTAAATGACTTGCCCGATTTTAGAAAACTAAGTAATGATGGTGCCTGGGACCCAGATCTGCATAAGCCCAACTGCCAGGCCTTTTCCACGACGCCAGGCTGCACTGCAAGCGAGCCTTCGAGGACTAACGGGTAGAGGCAGGGGCGGCCCAGCGACACTCTTCCAACGCAGCCGTGGTTCCAGAGCACGGACTCTTGTCTTTTCTCAAAAAACGCCATACTTCTGCACACTACGTATGCCATTTGCACCCGCATTTCCCCCATCAAACTCCATGTTTCATTGACCCCTGATCAAGGTTTACATAAGCATCAGGAGAAATAAAGTCGAATTACTCCGTTTCAACTTTGACCTAGAAAGGAGGAGGAAACAAAAGTGAGGTGTCGAGAAGCAGTACCGCTGCTGAGGTCGGCGATGGGCCAGTAAGACGCTGCAGGTCAAGGTCCCTTTAGAAACGTCCTCAGCAGTTGGCTGGTTCTCACCTTCAGATGACGGTTCTGAAAGGTCTGCCCTGCGGGGTCCACCTGGCTGCGCTTTGTGTCCTGACTCTGGTCCAGCAGCTGCTTTCCAGGTGATGGAGTGGAGCGGGGGGAGGTGATGCTTTCTGAGTGTCCACTACGGCCAGGAACTTAACCTCCACTCACGTGCTGAAATATCTGTGGTCCTCTCTCCTCCACGCTTGAGGAAGATGTGGAAGAGGCCCGGGCAGGGACTCCTCGGTGAGTAACGCAGAGACGGGACTTGGGCCCAGCACCCGGCCCTGGTGCCTCGGGCTCCAGGCGGCACGGTCACCCCACCCGCCCCGCGTCCCCTCATGAGAGGCGCCGATTCCCCAGAGCAAAGGCTTTGTGGTCCAGCTGCCCCGACTCAGAGCCAGCTGTGCTGGGTGACTTCCCGCTACATACCCAGCGTTTCTGGGCCTGTTCCCCAGCCTCCGTGCCAGAATGACGTGAGCAAGAATGTGTGACGTGAGCAAGAATGTGTGACGTGAGCAAGAACGTGTGACGTGAGCAGAATGCGTCTCGGACGCGAGACACACAAGTCCTGCGGCCCCAGCACGCACACTATCCCCCTCCCCGTGGCAGGTACTGTCACTGTCATTCATCACACCGCGACACCGGCTCTCTGAGGCTCTGCTCTCTCTCTTTCTTCCTCCCATTCTTGGTGCTGATGCCTGACTAAAAGCTAGAAGTTAGTGAGAGCGTCATAAGAACACCAAAGCCCATTCTGTCCAGTCAGCAGTGGCCGAGGCAGGGTGACGGTGAAAAGAAAATGAGATACGAGTTAGTAAAGCTGATACAGCAGCTAAACGGCTAATGCAGTTTTGGGCTTTGTTCCCAATGGTTTCATCAGCAGAGAAGAGAGGTGAGAGTCCCTCTTTAATAGCCTTTCCCAAACCCCACCTGGAAAATTACATTAAATTCCGGGCACTTCAATACCATAAAGATGCAGAAAAGCTGAAGGGAGTTCAGAGCCGAGTAATAAAAATGACGGGGAGGTAGGGAGAATTGATTTACTGGGAAAGATTAAAATAACTAACTATGTACAGCACGTCTGGGTGGTGACTGGTGAGCCCAGGGAAAACATAGCAGCCTATAAATAATGGAGGCATGCAAACAGCCGCAGAAACCCTCTTTAGCTGGTACGAGGAGGCACAGCCAGAAAGGAGGGTAGCACGGAGGAAAGGACAGTTTATGAAGAACGTACAGAAAGCTGTGTGGGCATTTTTTTTTTAAAGGCAGAGAGACGGAGACAGAGAAATTAAAGATACCATGAAGTAATGTTCCAATCCGGCAGGAGGAAGTCCTACTTCTCTAAGTCCTACTGGTTTCCAGTTCACCCTGCGTGACTCCTACCCCAACTGCTATAGCCCTAGGCTGTCACCCTCTGTCCCAACAGACGGCAAGCTTAGCAGAGTGGAAACGCACCAGGTTCGCTCACTGGTGACTGCCAGCACCTGAGGCAATGCCCACCTCATAGACATCGTCCCATAAATATCAGCCGAATAAAAGCGGGGTGAATGACCAGTTTGCAAAGAAATAAATGAAAAAAAGCATTTATTACCAAAAATGACATGTAGTAACAATAATGTTAAGGCACCAAAGGCCTAGCAGGTTCATCGCTATGGATTGTAAGATATAGAATTTTAAGATCAAAAGGGCCATTAAAAATCTTATATTTCCTATAGGATGGATAAACAACAAGGGTCCTACTGTATAGCACAGGGAACGATATTCATATCCTGTGATAAACCGTAACGGAAAAGAATATGAAAAAGAATATATATATGATTAACTGAGTCACTGTGCTGTGCAGCAGAAATGAACACAACATTGTAAACCAATTATACGTCAATAAAGTTTTCTTTAAAAAATCTTACATTTCAATGATTCTCAATTTTTTCCCCAAACCAGCTCCCGTGTGCGCCTGTGTTTTTGCACAATTTCCAGCACGCTAGTGTATGTCCACCCCTGTCTCTCCACCGTGAAGATGCCTATCAGAAAGCAGCTGCATGAGAAGGGCATTCTCACACGGAAAACCTCGAAGTCACTCCGATCTACTCTAACAAAAAAGTGAATAATCCTCGACCGTCCTGAGAGGCCCTTCTGAGATCCACACGGCGCCCAGCACAGTCCCACATGCACACGAACGCTTTCTGAGTTTTTAAATTTTGAATTAAAAAGTATCTGCTCCACTGCTCGCACCTGGTTGTAACCTGTGTGTAACTCAGCACCTCGTTTGCTGATTAGGTAGAGTGACCTGCCCCAGGTCACCCAGTTCACGGTTCAGCCAAAACAGCTCAGGGTTTTACTGAGCTTCCCAGGGGCCGTTTTGTTATTTACAAAGGCAGAGACTGAGGCTTTAACTTAAATAACTCAAGACAGAAACCACACAGGCCACCTGCCGAGCAGCCCACCCCTCTGGGCCGCCTCCTGGGGGTACCCAGCCACGCCCCAGATTTCTCTGCAGCAGCTCATCCGACAAAGCTACAGGCACCGAGGTCTGCCAAGATGTGTGCTGAGGGCAGGGTTCTCTCTGTCAATTTAGCCAATGTTGATGAGCCGTAGTTATGAAATTTGGAGGCAAAGTCCAGACAGCCCTTGATGCATAAATTTGTTTCCGGAAAAGTCAACTTCAAAGCCCAAAGTCCATCTGCGGAATCCCAATTCCCCCATTAACACCCAAAATAAAACAGTAAATACATTTCAGGGAGAAAGCAAGCAGAGGGAGCCCATTTCTCGACTGACTCCACAGAGCTGCTGCTGCGCCCGGGCTCCAGGCACGTGGGGGGCGCGAGGGGGGCACCGTGGACAGAGCCCAGCGCCACTCAGGAGCCCGCGGCTCACGCAGCCGACCTGTGCCTGGGGGGATACCCTGAAGGAGGAGGTCTGCGGTGGGTCTGAGCGCATGCACAGCTTGGGGGACCCCAGGCAGGAGGAATGGGAGACAGCTGGGTGCACGGGGGCATGGGGGGGGAGGGGAGGTGCTCCCCACGGAGCTGGGAAATTCTACTCGAATCTGTCCCAAGGGCCACGGGGGCCCTAACAGTTCCCAAAGTGGAGAGAGCAAGACAGAAACATAGCGGAGAGCTCACACCCGGAACCCAAGACGTTCGGCGCGCAAGTTTAACACTTCGGGTGAGAAAGTCCGAACTTAAGGCCGCAAAGCCTGACCTCCACGGGTCTGAAGCTATGTACAGACTTTAACCACTTAATGTGATCAATTTTTCTGAGCAGAAATACTAATGTTTTAGAACTTGAGGTGCTACGTCAGACCCTGCTGGGGTGTCACCTAATACAGGGTACGTGCACCGTATTCCCTTCCCGAACTCCAGAACATTCCAGAACACAGCAGGCCCAGGGCCATGGAGCTGCAGGGCTTACCATTCCGGCAGCTCCGGGAGGATGGACGGGAGGGGCCGTGACGGAGGCGAGGAACCAGATCAGCTCTGCAGAGGGTGAGGGAGGGTCTGCACTGCGGCGTGCTGGCAGGAACAGAGGGAAGGAAATGGTGTGGGGATAAATCCGCAGGATTTGCTGACGGTGAGAGGTAGGGTTGGGGCAGGGCGGGAACCAGAACTGCCAAGTCTCCTCCGGGACGCCAGCGTGGGCGGTGGTGCCACCTTTGAGTCGGTGCTCACAGGGAGCAGGGCAGGATTCGGGGTAAAACAGTAGGTTCCCTGGGAACCTATGCGCTGAGTTTGAAGTCACAGCGAGCCGTCAGACAGAGGCATCCAACAGGGAGCTGGAAACACGAGCTGCCAGCCCCGGGGAGACGCTCGGTATCGCATGGTGGTAAATTACAATTTCAGAGAGTGAACCGGAGCAAAGGCCATTCAGATTACCTTCCGCCCAGCAAGGAGGGAAGGGCAGGGAACACCTGGCCGTGCTCTCCAGAAACCCCCTAAATGAGGTCGGTCGCACAGTTGAGGCAGGTGCAGGAGAGCACATTAAAGGCTCCCGAGTTGCCCTGGTGTCCGTTCCTCCTGCTTCCCTGAGCTGACTTGGTCCCCGAAGCTGCAGCTCCCCTTGGGCCCGGTCTCCTTATACAGCCTCCCCTACTGCCCAGGGGTTGTCTCCATCCATGTCCTCTTCCGCTAACTCCAGACAGTCCAGTTATTAGGGGAACCTCGCGGTCGCAGTTCAAGCACCACCATACAGCAATAAAACAGAAGCCCGCTGTTGCGTTGTAGAGGTGGGAGGATGTGGTTTGTGCATCTTCTGAAATTGGTGTCATAAGGGGCTACAGAGCCCTCTGAGCTGAGCTGTTATCATGTTTGGCAGATGTAACACTGAGACAATCCCATATACCTCCGCCGCACTTTTCCTAGTGCCAGATTCCTTATACGCATTTTTCGTCTTCTCTGGGTAATCTCTGAAATGGTTTCAAAAGTCATTTCTAAAATGCAGGTGTGGCCTCTAGCGATAAACCACCAAGTTCCCAACCAGGGAGAAAGCCTAGCAATGTACCTAGCCAACAGTCACCAACAAGGTGGCTTTGCTCAGACGGGTAGCTCGGGAGTGGAAAATACACGGTGGAATTACCAAAGATTGCAAAGCCATTTTCCACGAGACAAATTCGTCTCACTCCATGAACGTAGACGGTAGCACAACTTCTGGGCTATTTTCTGGTTTTGTCTTTAGGATTTGTTACTCGCTTAACATACCCAGCAGAAAGCTGCTGAAGGCGGACAGCTAAGGCCCTGCCCTGATAGGGGATGTAGAGGTGAGGCAAAGAGGCCAGACGACAGAGGGTCACCGATGCGCTCGCTTCTTCCCAACAGCCCAGAGCAGGATGTTTAAGGAGCTGCCCCACCAGCCCCTCAGACACTGGGCTTGTCTACATGGTCAAAGTTGAGTCCCAAGGTCATGTGGGAAGGAGAGAGATGGGGGAGTGATGTGTGATGTTTGAGGCCAGGTCTAAAAATGCCATAAATCTCTTCTGCTCTTGTTGCGTGGCTAGAAATCAATTGGGTGGTCCAGCCCAGCTACAAGGGAGGTTGAGGTCGCTGGCAGGAGGGAAACCTGCCACTGAACGTGTTGACCAGGAACCACAGGCCACGGTCTTCCCCCATCGAGCCCAGTGACAGGGGCAGCCCGGGCGGGTACGTCTCGGGGCTCCCGGACCACTACCTGCCAGGTCTCCTCTGCATGAAGACAAAACGAACCGAAAGAGAAGCCATGTTTTGGGGTAAATAAAGCGAAAATGAGATCACTGGTCTAAGGCAGCCTGCTCCTCTCTCCCAGTGGAAACTGAACCAAATCAAGTCACTTCATTTCTCTAGCTCCCCTTTGTTTCCGCTTCCAAAGAGGAAGGAGGAGGAGGAGAAGATATAGAAGCGGAAGTGGCAGCAGCTAGTTCTGGGCCATGGCTTCACCTCCCTGGAATGTGGCAAAAGCAGGCGAGGTCACACTCGCCCTCTGCTTTGCTGTCCGGGACGCCCTGCAGCTTGAAGGGACCAGAGATCTCGTGTTCAGGCCGCCCAAGCAGAGGCGGGAGGTGCACACGGAAATCCACCGCGACTGAAGGAAGATGCTCGGTGGGCGTTTCCAGCAAGTGGAACTCGTGGTGGGCAGCGCGGCTCCCGTGCTGTAATACGGGACGAGCAGGAGAGCTGAGGCCAAGGTCAGAGAGCCTAGGTTCACTCACAGGACTAGCGTGAACTGGCTAGTTTGTTTTCTGTGAAACAGAGATAATGAGTTCCTCCTCACGTTATTTTAAGGATTCAAATGTAAGGTGTGGAAGGACAGCCAAAGCCCGCCGCATGCTTCCTGTGCGCCTGGCACCATTCAAAACGCTTTACAAACGCCACGTATTTCATCCTGACAACAACCCTTACAGAGGCAGGGCTAGAGGACCAAGCAGAAGCAACGAGGAACGTGGTCGTGTCCCAGGGTTCACATTCAGGCCACCAGACTGCAGAGCATATGCTTGTAAACCTGTGCTAAACGGCTTGGTGGAGAATGGGTATTTAATAAATGCAGACAAATGACACTCATGTAACTTCCACTCTTTTGAAAATGTCGATCAGCCTCATTGATCTTCCATCCCATGTGAAGATGCAAATAAATATTCCTTATAAGCTGGCATCTCCCAAATGTGAATTAACAGCAGTATAAACAACTACTATTTCCATGGGCTCAATCCCTCTTCAAACAGCTAAGCAGCACAGTGGGAATGTGTGTAATTTTTAAGTCCAGAAGATTCCCCTTCGATGTAGGCACAAACTGGCCTAATTTCTGTTGAAACAAACCAGAGCTGGCTTCTTTGCTGCCCTCCGGAAGCAAAGCTCTCACTGTCGTTGTAGAAAGAAAGCTTTGACTGGACCTCCTCTCCTTTATATATACCTTGTTTTCAGACCATTAATCTGAAATCCTACCATCTTGACCTTTGTATCTATCTTCAATATAAAGTCCTACGGTCCCAAGAATGGGTACTTCAGTCACTGGATTACACGTCGTATTAATTCTTCCCTCTAATCTCTCGTGAACTTCACAGCATAGTAGGCATTCTGGCATTTGCTTCTAATGCTCAGCCCTTTCCAGAGAGCAGTAGCTAATCGAAGGGGTTTGTACATACATTTGTCACACAGCCCTTAACAGAGTTCCCTGAGTGTGCTCAGGACCATCAGGTGTGGTTCCCAATTTAGCCTCGTGACAAGTTGTCACCAGATAAAAAGAGCTAAACAGGAATTTTGAAACTTAACTCCTTTAGTTCTGAACTAAAAATACAGAATTAATCATTACAAAGCAAGCCCAAAAAGGTATTCTGACACTACATCTAGGTCTCCATTGTCTTGCTGTTGTTTTTTCGTTTTGTTTGCACGCCTCCTTCATTGTAAGTTGTAGGTCAAGCCACTTGCTCCTGCCGACGGTGTGCTGCCCCCACACAGAGGTTTAGTTTGGAATTGGCGGGGAGGGCTCTCTGGGCCATCACCCCTCAAGAGCTGCTCTCCCCTGCGCCCAGATTCATCTGCCTCTCTCTGGAAGATCACCCCAGTCCAGAAACTGAGTTTTAGAAAATGGTGATCAGGGACAAATATCTTCATACCGTTTCCCTTCCTCTGGGTGTTCCTTTCCCTGCTGTTTAGCAGACGTGAGGACCTCTTCCCTGATGGAAAGGCATCAGGCTGTGGCTGTGAGGGGAGCAGACTCATGTGCCAGGATCACACTACCCCCATCATCTCATTTCAGCTACAGGAGAGCTCTTTATATAAATAGAGTAAGTATTTTATATAAAGCTTCTAAATTTTTTCACTGTGGTATAATTGCCATGCCATAAACTGCACAGAAACGTAGACTGTGATAAGTTTGACACATCTGCACACTCAGTAAATCAAGATCGTTAATAAATCCATCACGCCGAGGTCTCCTCATGGCCCTTGGTCGGCCCTACAGACACCCCTGCCTGTCCTGCTCATCTCCGGGGAAACTCTGAGCTACTTTCTACAGCTGTGTGTTGGATCTAATTTTCTAGCATTTTATTCAGATGGAAACATACAGCACGTACTCCTTTGTCTAGTTGCTTTCATTCAGCACAGCTGAGATTCATCCGTGCTGCAGAGTGTTTCAGTAATTCACTCACCTTTATAGTCGAGCAGTATTCCATTGTCGCGGCGCATCAGAGTTCATTCATTCACCTGGAGGGTACATTTGGGTTTTTCCCAGTGTTTGGCTATTATTTTAAAAGCTGCATATGCCTTTGTATCTCTATTGGGCACATACATAGGAGTGGAATGGCTGGATCCTAAAGTTGACACGTGTGTAACTTTTTAAGAAACTGACAAAATGTTTTCCATTTCCAAAATGTTACACCCTACCACCTATGCGTGAGCATTCCAGTTCCTCCAAATCCTCACCAACATTTAGAAGGGTCAATTTTTTTTTAAATTTTAGCCATTTTAAGAGGTATGTAATGGTATCTCATTGTGGTTTTATTTCCCATCTCCCTGATGGGCAATGATGTTGAGTATCTTTTTAGTATCTTTTTACTTTTTAGTATCTTTTATCTTTTTAGTATCTTTTAACTTATTTGCCATTTGCATATTCACTTGGTGAATTGTCTGTTCAAATATCTTGCCCGTTTTCTTGAGTTTCGAGAGTTCTATATACATTCTGAATCTAGGTCCTTGGACAGAACAGTCTGGACATAATTTGCAAATATGTTCTGTCAGTCTGTGGCTTTTCTTTTCATTCTCTTAATGCTGTCTTTGAAAGAGACTGTGTTCTTTCTGTGTTGTAACTGAGAAATCTTTACCCAAGTTCACAAATATCTTCTCCTCTGTTTGATTCTAGAAGTTTTATATTTTTTTTTGGCTGTGTTGGGTCTTCGTTGCTGCACACAGGCCTTCTCTAGTTGTGGCGAGCGGGGGCTATTCTTTGTTACTGTGCACGGGCTTCTCATTGTGGTGGCTTCTCTTGTTGTGGAGCACGGGCTCTAGGCACGCGGGCTTCAGTAGTTGTGGCTCGCTGGCTCAGTAGTTGTGGCTCGTGGGCTCTAGAGCGCAGACTCAGTACTTGCGGCGCACGGGCTTAGCTGCTCCGCAGCATGTGGGATCCTCCTGGACCAGGGCTCGAACCCATGTCCCCTGCATTGGCAGGTGATTCCTAACCACTGCGCCACCAGGGAAGTCCCAGTTTTATAGTTTTTGGTTTGATTTTTAGGTCTATAATCCACTTTGAGTTAATTTCCATATATGGTACAAGGTATGGACTTGAATTTTTTGCATATGGATATATCCAATTGTTCAAACCATTTGTTGAAATGCTGTCCTTTTTCCACTGAATTCCCTTTGTATTTTTGTCAGAAATTAGTTGTCCATGTTGGTGAGGATATGGAGCAACTGTAACTCTCATTCATTGCTGGTGGGAATGCAAAATGGTACAGTTTGACAGTTTGACAGTTTCTTACAAAACTAAACATACTCTTACCATGTGCTCTAGCAATCTTACTCCTCGATATTTACCCAAAAGAGATGAAAACCGATGTGCACCCAAACACCTGCATGGGGATGTTTATAGCAGTTTTATTCATAATTGCCAAAACTTGGAAGCAACCAAGATGTCCTTCAGAGGGTCAATGGATAAATAAGCTGTCGTCCATCCAGGCAATGGAATTTTAGCACTAAAAAGAAATGAGCTATCGAGCCATGAAAAGACTTGGAAGAATCTTGAATGTATATTACTGAGTGAAAGAAGTCAATCTGAAAGGGCTACATATTGTATGATTTCAACTTCTAGGAAAACGAAACTATGGAGACAGTAAAAAGATCAGTGGTTGCTAAAGGTTTGAGGGGTGGAGGACAGAAGATTTTTACAGCAATGAAAATACTCTATATTACACCGTAATGATGAATGCATGTCATTATACATTTGTCCAAACTCATAAAATGGACAACGCCAAGAATGAGCTGTAATGGAAATTACAGACTTTGCGTATTATGACGTTATGTGGACGGGGGGTATATGGGAAAGCTCTGAACCTAAAACTGCTCTAAAAAAAATAAAGTCAACTTTTTAGAAGGATAAAGATTAAAATAATGAATGCAGCATGTCAGATCTCTTTTTCAGTGATGCTGCTGCTATATTACATTTTATGAGTATTTGCTTTTTAAGATAAAATAGAGAGTAATAAATATAATTTTTAATTGGGTGTCTACTGAGGTATGGGTCTATTTACAGACTCTGTATTCTGTTCCAGTGATGGATTTGTCTATCTTTATGCCAACTGCACAGTCTTAATCACTGTAGCTTTATACACCTTGAATTCAAATGGCGTCAGTCCTCCAACCGTGTTCCTTGTCAGCGTGGTTCTGGAGATTCTACCTCCTCTCCATTTCCATGTGAGTTTTAGAATCAGTTTGTTAATTTCTAAAACAAAAACTGAGAAATTTTGATTGGGATTAACTTTGATCAATAGATCAATACACAGGAAATTTACATATTAACAATACATAAACATGGTGTATTTCTCCATTTATTTAGGACTTTCTTTATCTCAGCCATGTTTTGTAGTTTGCAGTGAATTGACCTTGAATATACTTTGTCATATTTATCCCTAAACATTTGTATCCTAGTAAATGTTATTTTTATTTCAATATCTGATTGTTCATTAAGAATATGTAGCAATACAATAGATTTTTGTATATCGCTCTTCCATCCTGCAACTTAAACTCATTTTTTAATTCTAGTGGCTTTTCTGTATATATCATCAAATTTTCTGTATAAATGATCATGTCATCTGCAAAAAAAAAAATAGACAGTTCTTCTTCCTTTCCAATCTGTGTGCCTTTCACTTCTTTCTGCCTAGGATCTCCAGGACAACGTTGAACAGAAGTGGTAAGTGTGGACAGCTTTGCCTTGTTCCTGAGTTTGGACTAAAGCACTCAGTGTTTCATAAGTAAGATGTTCACGTAGTTATTTTGTCGACACCTTTTATCAGATTGAGGAAGTATCTTTCTATTACTAATTTGCTGAGGGTTTTGCCAGGAATTATTTTAGTTTTACCAAATGCTGTTTCTGAGTTTATTGAGATAATAATTTGCTTTTCTTTTTTGCTTGGTAATAGATGAATTACATTAATTACATTAATTGACTTTTTTGTTTTAGAAAACATGCTTTTATTAATTCATTCTAACTATTTTGTTTACATTATACTGTTGATTAATACTGAATTTATTGTCCAGTAAATTACACAGATATGCTCCTAGTAAGCCATGTTTCTCCCATTCTAGTCTTTCACAGTTTTTTAGATCTAAGTTCATATTGTTATATTTACCCTTTTAAATTTCATCTTGTTTTATTTGGCTCATTGCCCAAACTGTAAAGATGTTTTTTAAATTGAGATATAATTGACATATAACATTGTAAATTTAAGGTGTACAATGTGTTGATCAGATACATTTATATATTGTAATATGATTACCTCCGTAGTGTTAGCTGACACCTCCATCCATCACCTAATTATCATTTCTTTTTTTTCATGGTGAGAATATTTAAGATCAAGTCTCTTAGCAACTTCAAAATATGAAATACAGTAGTGTTAACTATAATCACAATGCTGTGAATTAACTATCCAGAACTTATTCATCTTCTAACTTCAAGTTTGTACCCCTTGACCAACATTTCTGATAAGAGGTTAATTTCCAAAATATACAAAGAACTCATACCACTCAATAACAAAAAGACAAACAATCTGGTTAAAAAATGGGCAGAGGAATTGAATAGACATTTTTCCAAAGAAGACATACAAATGGCCAACAAACAGATGGCAAGATGCTCAACATCACTAATCATCGGGGAAATGCAAATCTAAGCCATAATGAGATATCATCTCACACCTGTTAGAATGGCTGTTATCAAAAAGATGAGAGATAACAAGTGTTGCCCAAAAATGTGGAGAAAAGGGAACACTAGTGCAGTATTGGTGGGAATGTAAATTTGTTCAGCCACTATGGAAAACAGTATGGAGGTTCCTCAAAAAATTAAAACTCTAACTACCATATGATCCAGCAATCCCACTTCTAGTATATGTCCAAAGGAAATGAAAACAGGATATCAAAAAGGTATTTGCACTCCCATGCTTATTGCAGCATTATTCACAAAAGCCAGGATATAAAAACAACCCAAATGTCCATCAGTAGATGAATGGATAAAGAAGATGTGATATATACACACACACACACACACACACACACACACACACGCGCACACATGCACACACACACACTGGAATATTATTCAGCCATGAAAAAGAAGGACATCTTGCTATTTTCGACAACACAGATGAACCTTGAGGGCATTATGTTAAATGCGATAAGGCAGACAAAGAAAGACAAATGCTGTATGATATCACTTATATGTAGAATCCAAAAAAGCTGACTTCATAAAAACAGAGAGTAGAATCGTAGTTACCAGAAAAGTGGGGGTGGGGGAACTGGGGAAATGTTGGTCAAAGCGTACATTAATTGATTTTCAATTGGCAAGTCAATTGCATTCTTGGAATAAATCCTCTTGGACATGGCATATTATCCTTTTTTTACATATAGTTGGATTCAGTTTGCTAAAATTATATTTAGAATTTTTAAATCCATGTTCATGATGGATATTGATTGGTCATTTTCTCTTCTTGTGAAGTATTTCTCTGGCTTAATTTATAAGATGAATTGTACAATATTTCCTTCTCTTCAATTTTCTGGGTTTATCTTAAAATGATATATTTTTTTCCTTAAACATTTGGTAGAATTTACCAGTGGTGCTTCTGAGTCTAGAGTTTTTATTTGTGGGAAGGTTTTTAACTGCAAATTCATTTATTAATTTTGTAATTAATATTAATATCTATATCTCATATTAATGTTAATATTTAACATTTAAATATTAATAGCAATAATATTAACCCTATTAGCAGAAACAGGGCTATTCATGTTATTATCTACTGCTTTTTGAGTAAGCTTTGGTGTTTGGCAGTTTATGTTTTTCAAGTAATTTGTCCATTTAATATAAACGTTTTAATTTATTCAATATTAAACCGTAGCATCAATTGTTTCTAGTATCCCCTTATTTTATTTTGACATCTGTAGAATCTGTAGTACTGTAACCTCTCCATTTTTATATCTATAACTTGTGTCTTCTTACTTTTTTCCTGATCAGTTTGCCTAAAGGTTTATCAAGTTCATTGATCTTGTCAAAAAACCAGGTTTTTTTGTTGTTGTTTCATTAATTTTTTCCTATTGTTTTTATATTTTCAATTTCATTAATTTCTACTATGATTTTTATATGTCTTTTGTTCTTCTCACTTTAGGCTAAATTTTCTCTTCTTTTTCTAGTTTCTTAAACTAGAAGTTCAGATCATTGATTTGAGAACTTTCTTCTTTTCTAATAAAGGAATTTAGTAAATATCAATTTCTCCCTAAGTATTAACTTAGCAGTGTTCCACAGTTTTTGATCTGTTGCCTTTTAATTTTTATTTAGTTCAAACTACTTTATAATTTCACCTGACTTCTTCTTTGAACCACAGGTTCAAAGTTAGAACATTCAGAAGTATGTTGTTTAGTTTTCAGTATTTGTGGATTATCCAGAGAACTTTCTGCTAGTTGGTTTCTATTTTGGTTAGAAAACATACTTTGCATGACTTGAATCCTTTTAACTCTATTGAGATTAATTATATGACTCAGAATATCTTGGTAAATGTTCCTTGTGCACTTGAAAAGAATATATATTCTGCTATTGTTAGGTGGAGTGTTCTAAAAATGTCAATGAGGGGGACTTCCCAGGGGGTCCAGTGGTGGGACATCACATTCCAATGTGGGGCGTGTGGGTTCGATCCCTGGTCTGGGAGCTAAGATCCCACATGCCTGGCAGCTGAGAAACCAAGGCGTGAAATGGAAGCAATATTGTAACAAATTCAATGGAGATTTTGAAAATGGTCCACATCAAAAAAAAAAAAACAAAAAAAACTTAAAAAAACTTAAATTAAATTAAAAACTAATAATAAAATTAAAATGTCAATTAAGTCAAACTGGTTGGAAGTATTGTTTAAACATTCTATATTCTTAATGATTTTCTGTCTACTTGTTTTATCAATTATTGAAAGAAGGTTCTTGAAATCTTAAATTATAATTGTGAATTTGACTATTTCTCCTTGCAGTTTTATCACATTTCACTTCATGTATATTGAAGCTCTGTTTATTAGGCACATAGTTTGGATTTTTCTGTTCTTTTAATGAATAGACCCCTTTATCATTAAGAAATTACCTTCTTTATCCCTGGTAACATTTTTTGCTGTGAAATTAAGTTTGCCTGATGTTAATATAGCCACTCCAGCTATTTTTTTGTAGAATATTATCAAAGTATATATTTTCTCATCTTTTTACTTTTAATCTATTTGTGTTTTTATATTTAAAGTGTGTTTCTTGTAGAGAGTATACAGTTGAATCGTGCTTTTTTAATCCAATCCATCCCTGTCTTGTGGTGTTTATAGACCATTTGCTTTTTTTTTTTTTTTGGCCACACTGCACAGTGTGTGAGATCTTAGTTCCCTGACCAGGGATTGAACCTGGGCCCCAACAATGAAAGCACTGAGCCCTAACCACTGGACCACCAGGGAATTCCCTAGACAATTTACTTTAAATGTGACTTTTAGTATAGACAGGTTTAAATCTATCATCTGGTTATAACTCTTCATTTTATTATCTTAGTGATAATAAGATGTGTGGTTTAGAGTTTATACCACACATCTTCAACTTATTGTGGTGTTATACCACTCCACCTACAGTATAAGAACCTTAAAATAATGTACTTCCATTTCTTCGCTTCCAAGTTTGTGTTATTATTGTCATATGTTTTACTATTACAAATGTGATAAATCTCACAATGCATTGTTATTGTTTCTGTTTAACATCCATCATCTTTTAAAGAGATTTAAGTAAGAAAAAATCTTATATTTACTCATGTAGTTATCATTTCTGGTGCTCTTCATTCTTTTGTATGCATTCCTATTTCCATGTGGTATCTTTTTCCTTCTGCCTGAAGGATTTTAAGGTTTTAACGTTAACAATTAATACTTATAATTTTAACATTTCTTATAGTATGAGCCAGCTGATGATGAATTCTTACAGCCTGTGTATGCCAGAAAAAAGTCTTCACTTCACCCTTGTTTTTAAAACATATCATTGGGGCTTCTCTGGTGGCACAGTGGTTAAGAATCCGCCTGCCAATGCAGGGGACACAGGTTCGAGCCCTGGTCCGGGAAGATACCACATGCCACAGAGTAACTAACCCCATGCGCCACAGCTACTGAGCCTGTGCTCTAGAGCCCACGAGCCACAACTACTGAGCCCGTGTGCCACAACTGCTGAAGCCTGCGCGCCTAGAACCCGTGTTCCGCAACAAGAGAAGCCACCACAATGAGAAGCCCGCACAACACAACAAAGAGTAGCCTCCACTCTCAGCAACTAGAGAAAACTCACGTGCAGCAGTGAAGACCCAATGCAGCCAAAAACTAAATAAATGAATAAATAAATAAATTTTAAAAATAAATAAATAAAATATATCATTGGTGGGTATGTAATTCCAGTTTGACAGATTTGTTTTTTCAGTACTTTAAAGGTATTATTTCATTGTCTTCTTGCCCACATCATTTCTGACAAGAAATCTTCTGTCATTCTTAACTTTGTTCCTCTGTATGTAATATATGTTTGTTTGTTTGTTTTAACTGGCTGCTTTTAAGATTTTCTCTTACCACTGTTTGTCAGCAATTTGATTATGATGTGCGTTGGTATAGGTTATTTTTTTCATGTTTCTTATGTTTTAGGTGCAATGAGCATCTTGGGTTTTTGTATTTATAGTTTTTATCAAGTTTAGAAACTTTCTGGTCATTATTTATTTAAATTCTTTTGTCTCCTCTCTCTTCTTTTTTGGGGACTCCAGTTACATGGATATTAAGCTTCTTGAAGTTTTCCCACAACTCACTAATGCTCTGTTCAATTTTTCTTAATTCCATTTTCTCTCTGTCTTCCATTTTAGACAGTTTCTATTACTGTAATTTTGAGTATATGCATCTTTTCTTCTGCAATGTCTAAACTGCCATTGATCCTATCCAATTATTTTTCATCTCACACATTGTACTTTTCATCTCTAGAAGTCAAATTTGAATTTTTTCTTGTATCTTTTCTTGTCTCACACTATTTTAAAATACAGAATATAGTTATAATAACTGTTTCAGTATATTTTTCTGCTCATTCTAACATCTTTGTCAGTTCTGGGTCAGGTTGAATTGAATGCTTTTTTATCCTCATTTTGGGTTGTATTTTCCTGCCCCTTTGCATGTCTGGTGATTTTTGATTGGATGCCAAACATTGTGTATTTTATCTTGCTGGTTGCTTGGTATTCTTTATTCCCATAAATATTATGGAGTTTTGTTCTGGGATAAAGCTAAGTTCACTTGAAAATAGTTTGATCCTTTTTGGTGTTTCTTTTAAAACACGTTAGGTAGAATTGGAACAGTGTTTAGCCTAAGGCGAATTATTCTCCACAATTGAGTTAAGACCCTTCTGTGTTCTCTACCTAATGCTCCATGAATCCTGACGTTTTCTAGTCTGTCTGGTAGGGAGAGGCACTGTTCCTCACCCTTTGGGAGCACCCAGTACTGTTACCTCTCATCCTTTAGGGCGGTTCTTTCCTGTCCTCAGGTAATCTTCTTATATTCATGTACTAATCACTACATAGCCCCTTTCTAGAGAGCAATTACTAATCAAATGTATTTGTAAATTGTTCATACATTTGTCACATGCTACTTAACATAGTTCCTTGAGTGTGCTCAGAACCATCGGGTGTGATTCCCAGTAAGATAGCCTCATGACAAGCCATCACATGTTTCTGAGATAAAAACAGTCACACAGTAATTTGGAAACTTAACTACTGCTTCTGAACTACAAATAGAGACTAATCATTATAAAACATGACCAAAAAGTATGCTAAATTACATCATATTGACTTTATGCATGTTTTATTTTTCAGAGACATTTTTCAGTTCAAAGTCAAACGAAGAGGGAATTCCTTTGAGAACAATTATAAGCATCCAGTTGAATGGGAACCAAAAGAAGATCTCCAAATGGCACAAGTCCATTACAGTATAAAGTACCTGCTTTAAAGAGATGACACTCTGCTTTAAACCACATCCCAGTCGTCTTCTCCAGGGAGAAGTGATATTTTATATAAAGGAGAAAAGAAGAAAATTATGACAATAAAATCATGACACTTTCACAAGAGGTAGGCACAAGCTAAGTGAGTCAATACATATTCAGATTGCATATGAAAACAAATTTTAACAATTCTGTTTTACTTTATAATCCCCAGAATATGGTATATATCAATATTTGCTTGCTTAATAAATTAATGAGCTTCAGGGAAAAGTTCCCTTCACTTAAATTTTGGTCAGGTTCTAAATAATCCACTGGGTATTATACAGACTTGTTGAAAAATCATGGGTTTCCCTAAGAATAAAACTCAATAGTTGACCAATTTTAAACGGTTTAAAAAATTTGAAGAATCAAATGTGACCCATGACTACAAAAAAAAAACTTTTATTTATCCCAACTGCAATAATAATATTTATTCTTTCTATTTTATTTTTAGTTTTCCTATAATTTGAGCTCCTACTATTTGAAAAAAAACATGACCCAAGTGTCTATAGCAACCAGCTAATTAGGAAACAGAACAGCTCGTCTGAGAGCAGTCTGGCCATCTCAAGGAACTGATGCATTTGGGAACACGTTTAGGACCACGTGGAATGCAGAATGGGGCAATGGCTCACGGAAAAGGACTCAATGTGACTAGACTGTATTTTCAGGCAAGTTAATTCATGTACTTCAGAAGGAAGCATTGTTAATAATCTACATTTTAAAAGAAATAGCACTTTGCATCTGGAACCAAATGAAAGCTCTGAGATGAGAATAGTAGAATCCAGCCTTCTTGAATAGGAAATATGCCAGAGGAAGAAACAGGAAGCATGGGTATAGGCACATTAGAGCCACCACAAGATTTTAAATTGCTACTTTGAAGCAGATCATCAGAAGAAATAGTCTGATTTCAAACTTTGCACCCATCTACCAAAGTAGCATTCATAACTCAAATTGATCTCTTGATGGCACGACACTGGGTGAATGGCAGAGTCAGGGAAATGTTCTGCCCTTAGGTTTTCTCCATCCAGGGACAGTCACGGCATATCTCCTGAAGGACAGAGAGTTTCTTTTCTTGCCAATATGTCCTTCTTTGAATGCTGCTCTAATTCAATTAGCCCTCGTTCCCTAAACCAAACTCAACATCATAAAACTCTTCTGGAGAAATTCTAAAGACCACCCATCACACCCCACCTGTTCTACTTATTCTGTAACAGGCACCGAAGCATCTCTACTCTTCAAATGTAGGACAAAGAGGGGAAGACCCAAGAGAGTGGGAAGCCAGGGCACCCCTACAACTAGAAGAGGAAACCAAAGCCACAGGGGTAGCCAGAAGCTGATTAACTACAGATTTTTAATTCTGGTGAAGACAAAATGCAAAGTTTTATCCCTCTAACCGAGATGTATAATTTCATCTCTATGGTATAAAAGCTACTGTTACACGCCCATTTATATTTCAGTGAGGTGGGTTGTAAGGGAGATGAGGTATTTTCCAAAGCTTCATTGGTTCTTGTAGCTTCAGAGTCCTGGTATCCTTAAAAGACAGCCAAATGTGTAATTGATAAACTTTTGGAATTCCGGTGCCTTCGCCTTTGGATTTTCCCAAGGAAGGAAAAATGGGACGGCCTCTATTTTAAAAGAAACTCATTTACTGCCAAGGAGGAGATCATCTACCGAAAGAATCTGTATCATGAAATTTGAGGACACATTTTTAAAATGCTGTCCCGGGGGTGGGGGAGGGATGGCGTGGGAGGTTGGGGTTAGCAGATGCAAACTAGTATCTATAGGATGGATAAACAACAAGGTCCTACTGTAGAGCACAGGGAACTATATTCAGTATCCTGTGATAAACTGTAATGGAAAAGAATATTTTAAAAAGTAAACAAAATTTTAAAAAAAACGCTGTCCTACTTAAAACAATAGGACTTGAATGGGTCTGCATCTAACTGGGTTCTTATATATTCATGTAAATTGAATACATAGCTGAAGACAGGTGAAGTCCATGGAAAATTGTCAACATTATCCTAACTGCCTTAGAACGTGGGCATCCCAGTCCTACAGTATCTTAAACTGCATGTTGATATAACAATTGACATAGAACCCAGCCTGCTATTAAGTAGCAAGATCAAAATATTTTCTTTTTTTCCTCTACAATATCCTTAGCACTGTTCCATGTCGTATAGCAGCTGCTCAATACATATTTATTGAAAGAATGAAGTGGATATTTTAAAGATTATATTTTCACCTCTTTTGTTACCCTATATTTTCATTGCTATTCTGTTGTGAATTTTGCCTGTGACATGAGGTAAATGTGGAGGGGGAAAATTAAAGTGAATAATATTAACAAAAACTAATAGAGTCACCTTCCTCTGAATAGCAACCAAAAGTAGCCAAAGAGCATTCTGAGCGTGGCCCCAGTAGGTACAGGGCAGCAGAGATGGTCTGACTAAAGACTGGTCCCCTTCATCTCCAGGAACCAAAGCACGACCGATACTGGCCAATCAGCCAGCACTTTTCACATCCTCAGGGTCCATCACAGGCATCCAGGAAACATCAGAAAAAGATCCAATGAGCCCAGATTCTCCAAGAACAAAGCACTTAATCTTGACATGGTTAGAAAGGCAGTGACTATAAGCTCTCTCTCTTGTACCTCCTGCTCTTTTGCATCTCAGCTCAGACATGACGACCTCAGGCCCTCAAAAGTCCATATGGGATGCACGGATGTCCCACGGACCCCATCCCAGGGTCCATCACAACACCTCAGGATGCCTGTGGTTTAAGTTCCGTGTACCATCAGAGACCATGCCTGTCCTTTTATTGCTGATGCCGGCTCCACAATACGACAAAGGAAGGAGGGAAGGAGTGAGGAAAAGAAAAACAGGAAGGGAGGGAGGGGCCAGGATTTGGTCAGCCATGGAGTGAAGAGATGTTCGGAGTACCGCTTCCTACTGAAAGAGCAGCTATAATTCTAACACCTTCACGGACCAGGAAAAGCCCTCTTTTTATGAATCAGAAACAGAAATCTCCCAAAGCTGTCACGGACCAACCCTGTACACCCGCAGACACTAGCAGCGAGGGGCAACAGCCAGGTGTTTACAGAATGCTTTGCCACGTCCCACAAAATGCTTAGGAAAAAGCCTGCGTGAGTGTGTTTACGATAAGTTTCTCCAAGCCGGGCCATGAACGGTGTCAGGAACGCTTGCGCTTCCACTGTGTGAGGAGGGCAGACTCAGCTGCTCAGCTCTGAATGTCCCCTTTCCACATTGTCTTTTAACTCTTTCGTTCCCAGGATCAAATGTCCCCAGCTAAGTCCACTAATAACAACAGGAATCATCACCAAAACCACAAACAGAACGATCTTCAGAAGGGGATGGGAGAAAACAAGAGCCAGTTACCAGCACATCTGGCCAAGAGGGACTGAGATACCAGGGATGCCTACAACTTGTTTTAATTAAAGTTGTTTTAAAAATGTTTTCCAAGATATATGCCGGAATACAGTTGGAGAGAAATGAGAAACCTAGGTATGAATTTTCTCTTTGACAACCAACCAAAGTAGCAAAGAGGCCTCTCCCTGGTGTTTTCCTGGCCTCCCTGGCGGCCGTCACAACACCGTCCGACCTTACAGCCGGCGTCCACCAACCTGCCGAGAACGAGCTGGTGCAGCGCCGAGACGTAGAACACACACACACGTGAAGAACACTCGTCATCATTTCTTTCCAGAGAAAATTATAGAAGAGGCCGTTTCTCACTTCTGCATGCTCCCCCCGGTGAAGAAGACGTTACAAGAAAAATTCTTCTTTAGACCTAAGGGAGGCGGCTGCCAAGACGCTGGGCAGGTAGAGCGCGAGCCAAGTGGGCCGCGGCTCTCGCCCGCAGCCAGGCCCGCCCTCCACACCCGAAGCCCGCAACGCGGGGCTACTTACTGACAGACACGTAATTCCTCCCACCCCACCTGTAACAATAAAGTATCAATTTTCAAATGTGAAATGTCTATGGATGCCCTTGGGTATTAGGTCACGTGTATCACACACGCACGCACACGCACACACACACGCACACGCGCGCACACGCGCACACACGCGCACACACGCGCACACACGCGCACACACGCGCACACACGCGCACACACGCAGACACAGGGGCTTGGCGAACGCATCTTTTGAATCCGTCTGGCGTATTCCCCGACCCCCGCCGCTCCATTGCTCTTTCATGCAAGTGACCACAAACAGTGGATCTAAATCCGGCACATTTCGAGGTCAAACGATGCAGCAAACAGAATTTGACCTCGGACAATATGCCTCTGTCCACTCACCATCCACGTCAACGTGCGTACACACTGCGTTTTGCCTGATGCAAGTTCATAAATCTTTATCCCAGAAGCTTCTGCGCTCCCTCATCTAACGCTTACAGAAAAGACAGGACATCCGGATGCGTCTGTTCCTCCCATCATCGCCACACCCCCTCGTCCCTCAACACACACGCAACAGCTGTAAGAGCAAGGAGATCGTGTTTTTAAAATTCCATCGGTTCACGTAGGCACAGAATCGGAAGCAGCTCCAACATGGACATCAAGTAAAAAATACCAGTTTTCCAAAGTCTGTAATTATGTATTTACACAAATTACATAATCCTGTATGTATTTACATACAATTACAGATTATCAAGTAAATAACACAATGTTGTGTTAATGAGATGAAATCGAATGGAAACCATAAACGGAAGCGTCCACTTATCCACAGAAGAGGACCTGGCAGGGACAGGGGCCCCAAGGTGACCTGGCGCGTCGGCACCACCTGGGGACGTTCGCATGACAGATTGTGGGGGGTCAGTCCATGCCTGTTAAGTCTGTGACCAAGGTGCCGTGTTGGCACAAGCGACATAGCGGTTTGGCCGGCCGGGCTTGTGTTTGTGAAAACTGGACCCATCATTCCACAGAGGCTTGAGCAGCCACCCGCGGCCTTAGGTCCCTTATGACAAGAACCAGTTGCAAAGCCAGGAGCTGGGGCGACTCGCTCTGCGGCCCAGCAGGACAGCGCCCGCACCAGAACCCTGAGCCATCTACTCTCCCAGAACACTTATGTACAGAAATTGCATAAGTCAGTATTTATTTATTTACAGACCATTACAGTTTATCATATCAATTGCCAAAAGCATATAACATTTTGTTTTTCTTTTTTTAAAAAAAAAAGTAACCAAAACAAAATAACTCCAAAAGTCGACATTAAAGTAGCATTTTCTAGGAATGCATGGAGAGTTTAGTCTTTTTCACAAATCGTTTTCTTTCCTTTAGGCTGATTAATCTAGCATCTCATGCTACTTTAAGATTACTTTTGGCTATTTCCTAAAATCAATTTCTTCGGTGCTAAATATTGTACCTATGACATCCTAGAAACTTGATTCTTCCCTGTGATCAGATGTTTAATGTTTTTCAACCAACAATATTAAATGCCTTTTGGAAAAACTAAAGCCTGAATATGTGCACATTTTAGCAGCAGCAAAGGGTTAAATAATAAATAAGAATACTACCTCTTGGAATTAAATGCAGTTTCTGTTAAGAAAGTTTTTAAAAAAGAAACACGAAAATAAATGAAGAGGACATTCTGACTTTTACCACAAATCAGCTATTTTACATTGCTTCTGTCCCCTCCCCCCCCAGCATATTTCTTAATTCCAAATGTTGGAGAGATGGGCCCTCCGTGCTCATGACAATCAGCCGTGTGCTGCTACTTCGAAACGGCTTTGACTCACCAGTGGCATACTTATATTTTTCATGGAGAATGTGCATCAGAGCAAAACAAAGTTGGAATATTAAATTTTAAAATGAGTTACATAAATCCCAACACATTTTTTAACTGTCACTTTCAATTTCCCACACAAATGGCTAGAAAGTGTTATATGTGGTATGAGAATTTGTTATAAATTTTTTTCTTAAATATTGCTTTAAGAATTTGGCTCTTTTCTCCTTAGTATATAGTAAGAAATAGTCTCCCTTGCCCAAGGGCAAGTTTCAAAATTATTGCTACTAAAGAAATAGGTATTCTTATGCTTTTCAGCATAAAATGTTATAAAAGCCTTGTAAAAGATAATCTATAGAGTAACCTCCCCTCTAAAAAAATCGAGTGCTTGTGAAGACCATTTTAAAAAAAACAAAACACAGTCAACAAATATATACTTTCCCCCTCATTGTCATGATTGATGGAGATTTATTAGTTTCATTTTGCAAGTTTTACTTGAAGGGTGCTTTTACCAGGTATTAGGACAGGTCACACTGAAAGCAATTTTCTATAAAAGACGTTGTAATAACCCCTATGGTACTTGTGTAATTTCATATTTGAGAGCCAAGTGCACAAATAAAAAGTTTATAAGAATTACCCTGTTGTTCTGACTCTGATTCTTGTCCCCTAAAAAAAAAGAAAAATCTGTGCCAAGTAAGCTTTTTTTTTTTTTTTTTCTCCTTTTTGAGAATTCTAAACCAGTACAATGTTTGATATGAGTCCTGTTGTTCTGGAGATCGACTAAAATAAAAGCACAGTTACTGTTTAGCTTTGGTATATTCTGTGATACATTTAGACAAGTAGAATATATACCAACCCTTATATTTTCCAACCGTGAAGTTACAATGAGGGAGGAAGTCACTTATGAGAGAGAAAATATTACAGACACAGAATAAAAGTTTGAGACCCAGTTTATCTTTAATCCTCTGGGATAAGCTATGGAACAAGCAGTCTGGAGAGTGGACACTCAGTGTCATGAACGGTATGCATCAGTTTACAATAACACGGGCACAAAAGCGATTGTCGCCTTTAGGACACTAGGGCCATCTGAGTGTCTCGCATCCATGCACGCCACGTTCGCTGCATGAATATGCCACAGGTTTGTAGCGGACGTTGCCATTTAATGCCTACAGAGCCTAAAGCTTCCAAAGTGCCTATCTGGCCTGTACATATTTCATTAAAAATAAACTCTATAGAATAAATAAATATATAAAATAAATAAAATGTTGCCTTTGGAATTTCTATAAATAAATTTAACTTTTTTTCTTTTTTTTTTCTTTTTTTTTTTTAACTAAGAGGTCTTTGCTTTAAATTCACTGGGATGACACCCGTGACAATGAACCGAGAAAGTCTCGTCGGTCAGACCGCACCCTCCTGCCTGTGAAAATGCAGCGGGGCCCCCCTCGGGCCGCCAGCCAGATCCCGATGCGTCCAGGTGTGGCAGCTCTGCTGATGAGGATGAAGGACAAGAGATCGGACGGGAAAGCGCATCTACCCCCACATGCATCGGCTGGTCCTCTCTGCTCCCTCCTCTCTGCAGCCCCACTCACCCCCTCACCCTGGGCCTCCTGTCCTCTGCTCACCACCCACCCGGCAGCAGCGGGCAGGGGGTCCCGAGAGAGGACGAGCCTGGAGAACAAAATCAGCATGTCCCCTCCACGCCTCCGTCAGACTATGCATGCGACAGTTTGGCAACAGTGGAGCTGATGTGATGACACAGCAAATCAATAAGAACCCACCGCGTGAAACCTTTATAGTGGTTACTTTTTTAAGGGCTCAAGTGAAGAAACGGTCTTTGTCAACTTTGGCTTAGGATACCCTTATAGAGTTCGGGTACTTTGTCGGGGTCCACTGGTCTGGGTAAAAAATGTGTGAATTTCTGGTGCCGTTTAGTCCTCGTTCCTTCTCTGGGGGTCCCGTCCTTATTTAACGCGACATAGAACCGCCTTCCAGTGTCCACGTGTTTATACAGATTCGAGGAGTACGTGTTATACCAGTTTTCTTCAAACTGTTCTCTGAATACACACTCTTGGGTTAGTTTTTCCTGTTAAAAAACAAAAGCAAATATTTTGCAAAAATTAGCTACTTTCCGTATGAAAGCAATTGCTACATAACATAACTGGTGACAAAATACCAATTTTAACCCACTTTAAGTGCACTTTGCAAAAACTGCTTACCTCTATAAATGTAACTACCTCCTCGTGTTTTTTCATAATGATTAAAGCACAAAAGAGTCTAATTTTTTCTAGTTAGACTTTTCCACATGCCAATTATCTGAATGAGTCAGTAGGCAAAGGCAGCTAACGCCATGAGCTGTTCCCACTTTCACCACAGCAATTAGAGTGGTGACCACCCTGGGGGAAGGGCCTTGTCGAAGAGTCTCAGAGTGCTGCTTCATCTTCAGCGTATTTTTCACAAAGTCCTTGCCACACAGACCAACATCACCAGTGACGTCAGAGATTTTCTGCCCTTTGAAGCAGTGGAGGTTATTCATTACGCTAGAAGAGTGGTTTTCAAACTTCAGCACGCCGAAGAATCACTCTGGGATGCTTCTCTTAAGTGTAAATTTCCAATCCCCAACCTTTTAAAATTCTGATCCAGAAAGTCTGGAAATACACATTTTGAACAGGCCTTGTGGAACTGTGATGCAGCCACTCTTTGGTCCACATTTTGAGATACGATGCTTTCTATCAAGACTGGGTCTTCCTGAGTACAAAGAAGTAAAGACAAACATCCTAGCCCTCCTGTTTCCTTGAACTTAGAAGAACCCCCACACACTCCCCCCAGTTTAAAAGCAGAAAGGTTCCACATTTTCACAAATGTATTACACTTCACCCTCCGCCAGAGCTTTATGAAAGCCTGGGTTCCCTGAAACCCCGTAACCTAGGGCCCCTGCAGCCGCGTGTCTCGAGGGCAGTAAGGACCAGAAGCGATGCACACATCACACCCCAAACCGTGCACTCATTCCAGGCACAAACACGTGCTTCTAGCTGCGCCTGGAGAAGTGAGGCAGTGGGGGGCCCGGCTTCCTGTCCTTCTTCTGCCCGCGTTGAAACTTTAAGATCAGCACCTTCCCAGATGGCAGTGTTAAAAATAAACGCTAAAATGACTTCTGAAAACACCCCCCTTGCTCTTGCCCACCTGGCCCCTGATGTAAATAAGAAAACCTACAAATACATGTCCACGCACGGTTACACACTTGAGAACACAACTTAGTGCACTGATTCACCGCCAGCCGGGCGGAAGGCAGCATCTCCAGCTGCTGTGGTCGCATCGGGAGAGCGAGGGTGGGGACGGGGGCCGTGTCAAGCTGAGGATGCTGAAAACCAGCGGCCAGCGTGAGCTAGCTTCCCCAACATCACTCCTCCGTTCACGGAAGGCTTAACCCACCCAGAAACACAGGGGACCTGCACCTCCTGGGAGCTGCTCTTCTAGGTCAGGGGTCCCCAACCCCCGGCCACCGACCGATACCGGTACTGGTCCGCGGCCTGTTAGGAACCAGGCTGCACAGCAGGAGGCAAGCGGGGGGCGGCGAGCGAAGCTTCATCTGCAGCTCCCCATCCCCCCCCCCACCCCGTCGCTCGCATCACCTCCCGAACCATCGCCCCGCCCAATCCGTGGAAAAACTGTCTTCCACGAAACCGGTCCCCGGTGCCAAAACGGTTGGGACCGCTGCTCTAGGTGATCAAAATGTACTGAGCAGGTTGGTAACAAAATCTTATCTCCTTGGACCAGTCTCTGCTAAGTGAGCTGAAACAAGGGAAAGCAACAACAGCAACCAAAAGCATCGAGCAGGACAGGATGATGGGGAAACTCTGGAGAGCTGATGCTGGGTTTATAGGGACAAGGTGCGTTGCAGGGGGCAAGTGGCACCTGCAGCTCCCCTCACCTGGGCGCTAGCAGAGAAGCCCCTCACCTCCCTCCACGAGCAAACCTAGAGGAAACCCCCTGTGCTGGGGAAACCGGGCCGAACGTGATTTCTGTATCATCTCCATTAAAGCGGACAAAATAAAAATAGTGTGTTAAAGACTTTAACAGCTATTTCAGACTTTACTTCCACCTGTACAGTACGTATTGTCCCCACAGACAAGATTATTCCTGGCTTAAAATGTCTGATTTGAGTTTGCAGTGATTAAGTAAATTTTCTAAACAAGCGATGTTCATTTATTTTCTACTTAATAAAGGTGGACCGAAGTAGGGAATTGTAGAGCCTTCAGTTCTACCAAGGAGATGAAAAAAGAATTCAAATTAAGCTTTCTTTTTTTTCTCAGCAGGAAATCACTTTACCTGACAGATACTTTGTTTAAAAACTAAGGCTCTCCCTCCTCCTTCTGGACCCCAAGGTATGCCCCAGCTTCTAACTGCTTTGTATACAAGTCACACCTGCAGGGCGATGGCCTTTCAGGGCTCAGGAGGAGACGTGGCCACCTCGGGGTCTGCACACCATAAGGGCCTGGCTTTGGAGCCACAGCCCCTGCTCCGGCAGCCTCAGCTGGTCAGTGTCAGCACCTGAGGCGAGGCCATCACAGGTGCGTGGACGGGGATGGGCCCCCGGAGCCCGGGACGTCACCGTGGGGGCATGTCAGAACCATGAGTTCAGAACCTCTCAGAACTGGAGCCAACCTCAGCCAACAGGTATTGCAACTTTCCCCGGAAAATGCCCGGGACAGGGGCGCCGAGAAGGGAGGTCACCTGCCACAGACCCCGCACCTTCCACTTCTCGCTGATGGAGCGTTCCTCCAGACACCCCGTCCGTCCAGGGACTTCCGAGGCCCCTTCCAAAGGGCCGGGCGGGGGGCTCCACGGACCACGTTCCGGAACTCGGTGCAGCCCCTCTGATTCTGACAATCACACGTGCTGCCTTTCTTCTTTACCTCAAAATGCAATTTTTTAAAAACACTATTCATTTTGCAGGAGGAACGGGTGGAGGTGAAGAGAAAACAGAGAGTATGCACAGAATTCTGAAGTGGGAAGGACGCTGCATGCTAAGACTGAAACACTGAGTCCAGTATTGAAGATGAGCCTCAATCCACATGTTTTGGGGGTACTGTCAGTTTGCGGGGAAAAAAAGAAACAAAAAACAAACCTTTTTAAAAAAGTTGAACGAGGTAAGAAACTGAACTAACCTTTTCACTGCTCAGCAAACACGGCTCTGTTCCCCTTATGAGGCTGCTGTAACATCGTTTACACACACAATATAACGCTCTAGGCAACGCGGAAAATGAAGTGAACTGTTCCACGTAGAACAGTGTCATCTACAGACAGAAGCTTTCGTGATGGTTAAGAGTTCAGTCCTCTCCTTCACGGGAGGGTTGGATAACCTCAGTTAACTAGTTAAATGAGGCCGTGCAGACATGACATTGCAAAATCCCTGATCCAGTTCAGCTCCTGTAATTATTACACAAGGGGTATAACGCCACTCAGATAAACCTGCAGACCTTACAAAAAATTTTTAATTTAAATGATCATAAAAATTAAAGACCCTGATACCTTTCTATACCATGTATATGTTTTCAAATAATTTCCTCTTGCTATTTGGGTTTATGTTAATGTGTGATTTTTGTTTCAGACCAAGGTAGACAAAGCAGCCAGATTTACAGAATTAATCTCTTTATGATTAGACTTTAGTACTTAGCGATAAAATATTTAGTTGAGGTGAATATATTTATGTCACATATTTGTACTCCAAAGTGATTTCTCTAAATTAAAAATAAGAAAGTGAATGCAAATTGGGACAGCAAAAAAATATATTAAGCTGTATTCTTATATATACACAGAGGAGAAAAAACAGTTTCTGCCTTCAAATAAACTGTACACTTTAGAATTATAGAACTCAGATGTTTTAAAACTCACCACATGTTTCCAATGCAGACAGTTTATAGAGTATTCCACTATAAAGTGATCAATTCTTCTTTTATTGTATTTCCATGTTTTAATATTTTTGGGGGGATTATTTAACTATAGCTGTTTATGGCATACCTATCTTTGAACTGCTGGATTATGTCACTCAGCTTGGGTGGAGAATGTGGATTTAATTCAAAAGTCTCCTAAAGCCCATGCTTTGGAACAAAATCTGGTGAATGTCAGCGACTATGGAAACCCCTTTTCATTTTATATCATCAAATTCTGAGCAGTGGGAAAAACTGAAATTAAAACTTCAAAACTTTTACCAATCCTATTAAAACCAAAGTATGAGATAATAACGTGAAAATTATAGTATACCCCAGAGAATGTTTAGGAATGTTATACGACATAAACTCATATGGACACTAATCTTAACTATCTGACAATTGGAAAATGTGTAATCCACATGGGCGTTACCATGCCTGATTCCTATCTGTACCCATTTAAAAACTGAAATCAGAAGTTTTCAAAATTTGAGGTTCAGGAGTCCTCACTGAAAATGTATAGACTTATGCTGCTATTTTAAAACATGATTTCCATCTTTATACACATAAACATATGGTGTAGCTTTAACCATACCATCCAAAAGGGTGCTTGTGTTCAACTCAATGGGTTGTTTGACCTCCCTGCATAAACTCACAACACAGAAATCCCAAGGTTAGAAACTGCCTTGAGTTCCCGAACCTTTTGTAAGTTACTGATTTGACGTAATCGCTCATTCTCTGCCTACCGTTTACCCCAGTCCTGGTATTTAAACCTCCCTTAACTATAATTACTCGTGGAGATGTACCTTCCTCATTAATAATCTAACAGTAAAGTCTTAATGGGAACTGTTGCAAGCATCGGGGTGATTAAACATAACGACGAAAGGATCATTAATAAGAAGCTAGGTATTTTAATGCTTCTCTCCTGGGAGAAGTCCCCAAACAGAAAGCAACAAACACACAGAACAGGCAGGAAGGCACTCTTTCTCATTTTATTAGAAGCTCCATTCAGATCCAGCCCCCTTAAGCCCTCAACACGCCTCACTCACGGCGCATTTTTCAAAACCTCTTTAAAATCCCTACCATCCCACGGGCCTGCTTTTACACCCATGATCCTGGCCATCAAAACTGCCGCTGGAATTGTGGGAACAGTTGAATCAGTTGTGTCTGGTCAACGTACACAAACGAAGCAAGTGGGTGGGCAACGTCTGTCTCATCAAAGACACAAAAAGGTAAGAATTCCTAGTTCTCTCCACTCCTCCCCCACCAACCCAGACAAAACAAGACAGAATCCAGTTTCGCTCCAGAAGCCGCGTACTTAGTTGTACCTGCGGACTCGAAGGTAGGGCCCCGTCTGAATCTGATCCAGCCTTGGACATCTCCCCTGGCGTGGGCTCACCAGCCACGTGGTAGCCACCACACAGCCAAGGACAGAGCCCGCCGCGCGTACCGCAGGGCAGACCAGACAACCTAGAGGCTGTCCTTAGCAGCCACCCTAGAAACGGACATTTGTTTAGCAAATCAAGTGAGCTCATAAACCTGCAATATATGTTCAGAGGTGGAGCCCCACAGGGGAAAGAAAATCGTGCCCAAGGCTGAACAGAATTCAAGCGGAGAAGTTTAATATTCACTTTATGAAATATTTTTGCTTCTGCCAATGGGTAGACTATGCACATTTGGTGCTTCTGCCGAGAGCCCTACAGGAAAAGTTTGTGAAGTCTCTCTTAGGGTCTTAGGGCACAGGTAACATTTCTTATCATAAATGATCATCTGATAAGAGAAGTAAGTCGTTCAGTGACCACTTAAAATGCACATCAGCGATTTGCAAAAGCTGAAAAAACTTCAAGCTAAATATCACTCTTTGTAAAAACTGAAAGTAGAAGGACAGACCATGGAGGAGAAGTGGACAGCTTCAAGGCTGGGAGGTGGAATGAAGGAAATAATTCCTATTATTAAGGACACCAGGCAGAGACACTGGAACCCAACCACCTCGTCTGCAGGATAATCAGCAGCCGCACCGCAGGAGGGAGAATCGAAACAGAAACGCGTACCAGAGATCTTCTATGGTAGACAAAGCAGGCTGAATTCAGGCCTTGAGTGCGGAAATAAAATTAGACAAACTGAAAGATTAACAAAGATAATGGCAAAGTAAGCGCAAAGGCAATTTCTGAAGAACTAAAAGATTCACGTACTCTCTTCGGTAAAGGAATGTCAACCTCCTACAGACACACACACAATGGGGCTGATTAGCCACCCTGGGCCTCAACCTCCTCTATGAAGAGAGGGGACTGGACTCAGGGATGTCCAGGGTCTCTCTGAGTCTAAGGCCGAATGATCCGGCCTTGGAGCATCCAGTGTGGAGGCCTAGCCACCCTCAATGACGCGGGAAGGACGCACTGACCAGGAAATGGAAAAGAAGCTGCAGTGTTGCTGGAAAATAGGGGAAGAAACACGCCCAAATGTGCAGCCTCTGTTACCTCTGCAGAGACGGAGAGCTAAGTAATGCTTCCAGAAGCAGCCAAGCGGGGAGGCTGCTGTTTCGGGGAAGAAAGGACGGGGAAGAAGACACGGCTTTGGCACAAGGGGCCCCTCCTTCCCTCCCTGGGAGACCGATAGGCTGTCCCCCGGTGTTGGCCTCAAAACACACGGCTCACAAATGAACGTCTGCCTGACCAACAAACCCTACTTCATCAGCTGCCCGAAGAGGACTTACTGGGAAGAAAAACCAAATCCTGTAGGAAAACAAGCAGGTATCAAAGTCATAGAGCACCCAGAGCTGGAGGCAAAGCTGGACACGTGCACAAGGCAGATAAAAGGCAATGCTGAAGAGAAGCGACGCCAGGGCTCCAGAATTTCTCAGACACCCAGTCACACCCCCCTCCGAGGCGCACAGAGAAACCCCCAGTGGGCTCACGAGCACATGCGTGTCTCTGGCACCTCTCGACTCCCCGGGGCCCCCCACTGCCTGCCACCAGCTCCAGCTGGACTCGCGTCAGCCCAGATTTCTCTGGAACCAAACTCTTCCTCCCAGCCCCCGCCTCGCGCTAGAGAAATGGCCCCACGCTCGTGGAAAGTGACCGGTGCTGCTGTCCCTTCCTCACACGTGGGTGGCTGTCCCATTCTCTCGGGGCCCCTCTGCTAACGGCCCACTTCCAGGACGAAGCTGAGCTAATACCATCGGCCAGTCAGCCTGCTCCCCCGAGGCACCAGAGCCTCACAACCAACGTGGGCCGCTTCCAAAACAGCACCTTCACCCCGAAACGCCGAGTCCGGGGGTGGCCACTGCAGTGCTGCCACAGCCCAGCGACTTCACCAACATGTGGGCATGAGAAATCACCACGATGGGACCTAAGCCCTTAATAAGCAGTCCAACTTCTTTATTTAATTAAGAGGGTAAAATAGTAATGTGCTGCATTTGAGAAGAAGGTGTATAAAATTGACCTTAACAAATGAAGCTTTATGGTTAACATTTTCAAGTATAATGCAAGGGGCGCCATAGTTCGATCTGAAGGGAAATGTTTATTTACCTTCACAGACTGTGTCCTAAACCTTAACTTCTGAATTCAGACTTGCAAGAAGCACAAGTTCCGCGCGCCTCCATGCAGGCGTCTCCTTCTGGGGCCACACTTATCCCTGAAGGAGGCGAAGGAGCAGCTGCACAGCCCCGGGGGCCAGGACAGCGCCGGCCGCATCCTGGGTCCCGTCTCCACTGTCTCATTACCCTGGTTCCTAGTCCCAGCCCAGCCAGTCTAAGGAGGACGCCCGAGGCTGCACAGCCCACGAGCCACGGAGCTAGCATCCCAGGCCCTGCGCTGCCCCCACTCCACACTGCATCTCCGAGTTCAAACTCTTCAGGATGCAAGTACAGGCTTGAACCTTCCGTCGAAACACAGCAAACTGAAAATCTACTCAAAAGACAGGGAGAGAAAGAAAAGGAATACAAGCCATCCCAGAGGGTCCAGAGAAAACGACCTGCCACACAGCGATTCACAAGGAAAATGGAAGAGAGGGAGGGAGGGCGGGAGGGCTGAGAGGAGCCTCGGGCTGGGAGTGGACAGCAAGCGCGTGCACACGTTCAGGGCAGTGTGGCAGCTACACGGACAAAGCCACTCCCGGCCACAGCAGAGCCGGCCCAGCACGCACCGGGGAGGGTGCCCTTGGCATGACCTTGGCAAGTCCGAGCTCAGAACACTGCACTGAGCCGTGGGCGGTTCCCCACAAAGGAAAAGCAGACTGCAGCAGAGAGCTCTCTGAAAAATCACAACAACAAAAGATCGAGGAAGGAAGGGATGCATTTATGTCAGGGTTGTAAGCATTCATGGAGCCCTTTGTGGGGCTCCACTCCAAGCCAGAACCTCTCCGTCCCTGGGGAGCCTTGGCGGCGGGGTGCTGGGAAGGCAGACACTCTTCTCAGCCGCCTGCAAGGATGCTGCGGGGTGCCCAGGTCGACAGACCCGAAGCAGACAAGCCAGTCCTGGCGGCGGGCAGGAGGGGGGCGGCCCCGGGGCCAGCGGGTGGGGCTTTCTCTGGGAGGGGGTGTCTCCCGGGCCAGGACACGGTGCAGCAAGGCTGCGGCACCCCCGGATGGCAATGATGATGACAGTGGAAGACCCTCCAAATGTCAGTGTCGTGGCCTCTGGCAGCAGCTGAGGGAAACAGAAGCAGAGCCAGGGCCGCTGGGGCTGGAGGGGGAGTAAAGATGGCAGAGCATCAGGCTCTAAAGCCGGCAGCCCTGAAGCTGCTTTCACACCAGCCTCTCCCTCCCCGAGACCACCTGCCTACTTTTCTCCAGCTCCTCTGTGAGCGATCCTGACGTCTCCTCCCAGGCCAGGGAAGAAGCTCCCTCCCCCATGCTCCCCAAGGCCTTTCTGTATACAATTCTGTCACGACGCCAATCACACCAAATTATAAGCCTTGGTTTGCACGTCTGACTGCCCCCCAAAGCTGCAAGGTCACCCCAGGAGAAAACAGCACTTACCTGCGCGGGGTGTTGCGTGTGGATCGGGGCCCTGAACCACGGCTCCCGGGGAAACACAGGGCTAGGGTCCCGTGAGCCTCTGCTCATGACATTTTTGTCAACCGATCAATACATAACCTTGTTTTACGCCTGTTTCTGTTTCAGGTTAATAGTGTTGGTTCATTAGCCGTGGACGCAGGCAGCGACTCAGGCCGACGGAGGCTCCTCTGAGGTGCGCGTATCCTCCGTGAGGCTCGCCCAGACTCCTGCACTTGGGATACCGAACAGCATCTCAGCACTTGGCCCCGGGGGCATAGTCTAACCAGCAAAACCGCCACCAAAAGCACAGAAACGTGAGGCCCGTGGCAGAAGGGGCGCTTGCTCAGCCAGGAGCTGCCCCCTCGCGACGCGGCTTCCGCTTCTCTGTGCAGGCCTGCGAGCGACACGACCGCAGGGTCACGCAGCAACTGCAGCCAGCGGACAAACGTGCACGCACGCAGCCTGCAATCACGAGGGCCAACCGTGCTCCTGGCACCTACGGGAGGGCCGGCCCGCGTGAGCAGTGACACGGTCACGTCCCCTGGCTTCGCGAAAGCAAACGAGTGTGCGAGAGGGGAGCCGAGTGTGGCGGGAGCGTGCGGGGGAGGTGGGAAGGAGAAGCGGAAGCCCCGCGTCCCCAGCATCCAGGCAGCGGCCTGGCTCTGCGTGCCCGACAGACGACCCTCCGCAGAGAGGCGCCATGTGCGCGGGCTGCACGGAGGGGCGGACCAGAGACCCCGGACCCTAAAGAAAGACTCTCCCTGCGCACTGAGCACAGCCCCGGGTCCTGGAACCATGCCCCGCCCGCCTCTCCTGCCACCCGGGTCTACTGGGCCCCGCCCGTGAGCTTCGACCATTAAACCGGGTCCTTCCCGAAGCCCGCGAAGACCTGTGCTGGGTGACTCCAGCCGCCACTAACTTGCGAGGTTTCCCGCACACCTCAGACCGTCAGGGGAGGCGGCTCCCATGCTTAACAATGTGAACCTAAGTAAACTGAAATAAATAAGTAGATAGGTTTTTTAAAAGATGATTTTCCACTAATTAACCGCCAGGAGTATAGATGCTAAGGAAACAAATGAACCACTAAATAGAAACTAGGCTACTAGAAAGAAACAATTGTTTCAAAGTCCTATCTGTGAAGGAGAGACTACAATCCTGCTCTAATACCGGGTTATTTCTGGCAACAGCAACAAAAAGAAAAAAAATATATATATATCTTTTATTCACAAAAACGGATGGCCACTCATGCATATGTATCAGGCAAGATTTACTAATTCACCTATGTTTAAATAGTAAGTCCTTACCTTGACTCAGTTGCTAAGCCACTAAACTCTCATTCCCATCACCTCTAGAACAAGGACACTCTATGAACGAAATCAGCTCACACAGCAAAAGATGCTCTTCTGAGGCGCTGCCCTCCTGTCTTCAAAGTCACCACTTGATCCTCTGAACGCTGGCAACGTACACTAGCAATTGAAGGCCTTGCTCTATCACCCGAAGTATCTATTTAAAACCGCCCACTTCCAGAGCACGCCTGCCATCAAGGAGATTACTGCACAAATGACCCTTTTCATTTCCTTTACAGGAATGACATTCCTTGGAGACTCGACGTACAGGACACGCCTGACCGTCCGCCATCAAAGTCATCTGAACTGACACAGCACACGACAAACTGCTAAGTCCAGTGTGGACAAGGCCATCGGGTACGGTGTCCTGTTCCGTAACACACACGTTCACTCTGCTTGTTCCAAAGGCCCTCACAAGGGCACCGCAGCACCTAATGCAAACAACAGGGACCCTCGCTGCCAGGGCCTCCCAGCCCCAGGCGTTTCCACAACTGGCACCTACGGATCCCAGGAGGATAAAGGACCAAATCTGGGGGCAACAAGCTTCCTGGAAGAGCGTTTTCTCTGACCCGTCATTTCACGAAGAAGTAAAGGGATCATTTTAAGGCCACTCTAGACCCTCCAGATGACCGCGCATAACCACATACTGCCGGCCAAGAATGTGCGTGTGTCTAAAGTTACCTTCAGCGCTAAGCAGTACTCCTCTCACCATCAGGGCTACTGGGAAGAGAAACGACATCCTTGGAATGTCGGTGAAGGCCAGGTGACACCTGGCTTCCCAGTAATTCACACCGGAAGACATGGGGGGAGGACCTCCTCCCCCAGGAGCCGTGGGGGACAGGTGTGCCGAGGTCAAAGCCCGGACACTGAAGCGGCATCTCAGCCATCACATCAGACCCACCCTGCTGCTTCAGCGTCTATTGGTCTTATAGTCCAGCGTGAATTTAAATATAAATATGTTTTGAATTGCAGTTGCCAAAGAGACATAAGGGGTTCGTGTTTGTACATATTCAAATAAGATAATAAAAATAATCTAAGGCAAATGGGGTTCTGAGGATCTGAGATACTTCACCGTTTTCCTCTTACAGAGGTAGACATACTCCTTTATCCTGGGACGGGTGGTCCTTCAGGCCCCCTGCTGCTGCCCCCACTGTGGAAACACCGCACACGTGGAAACACCGCACACGTGGAAACACCGCACACGTGGAAACACCGCACAAGCGACTGCTCTGGCTCACACACGTCCACCCAGTAGAGACAACTGCCCCAATGTTGGGCTCTTTTAAGTTCCTGTGCACTGGAAACACAGTCCAAATCCATCACACCTTGGTTACTGATTACATGGACTCACATAAACCCAGTCGGGCCCAGCTGAGTCTCTGGAAACGGAACCACAAACAGCAGCACCTCTGTCAGCGCGGCGGCCAGGCCCCACAGAGCTGGTCTGAGTCCTTGCTCTGGCCCACCGGCCCCCGAGCTCCAGCCCCGGAGCAAGTCACCCCACCCCCTCCCCTTCGGCCGGGACAGTTAAGCAGGGTCCTGCCTGAGGAAGTCCAGGACGGTCAGGTGGACAGCGACATCCTGGGGAGCGCTGTCCACGAGAGCAGGACCGGATGAATGGCTGGGGTGACAAACCCTATGTGCCAACTGCTCATGCAGAGCAGGCCTTCAGGAAACAGACAGACTGGAAAGACAGAGTCTGGCTCCTAAGAACTTAATCCAGCGGGAAAGACCAACGGGGAATGAAAACTCCGGACAGAATACAGTAAGTGCTAAAAGGGATACAAACCAGAAACCCATGTCATCCTTTTCACCACGTTTACAGATCCCATGCTCTGCTTTCCTGTGTCATTACAATTTTAGTGATTGTGCTACCTTTTTTTTAATGAAAAGATCAATATCTCTCATGAAATGCAGGCTCCTTGAAACAGATTAATTTTTTTCCAGGGCATTCCTTTTTTTTTTTTTTTTTTTTTTGGTGCGCAGGCGTCTCACTGTCGTGGCCTCTCCCATTGCGGGGCACAGGCTCCGGATGCACAGGCCCAGCGGCCATGGCTCACGGGCCCAGCCTCTCCGCGGCA
>NC_041226.1:1599106-1619549 GCF_002837175.3 Physeter macrocephalus | reverse complement strand
ATCGGCAGGCGGACTCTCAACCACTGCGCCACCAGGGAAGCCCCAAGGCATTCCTTTCTAAAGAGATATTTGTTACAGTCAATTATCCTTGACACACTGAAGTATCTTGATGATACTCAGATAATTAAGATTAAGACCCTAAAAGTAACCGAGCCTTACTTCTAGTCTCTTTGATAAGAACAAAAGTGACAAATGTAAACTAATACTCTAATACTTTAATCCTCTGCCCAAGTGTGCACCCAAATGAGTGTGTATGTGAGAGATCTAATACGCTCCCTAAATTTCACCCAGGCAGGATATTCTAATCTTTACATTTGAAACATTTTGTGCCCTTCCTTGTCTGCCCTCCCTTTTCTGAGACTCCTATTCATCCCACAAGACCCAATTAAGCACTACCATCCAATTTCCCCAAGCAGTTATTTAAACACTCTTCTGGACTCCCAAGATACTTGTGATTCCTCCAATACAGTGCATTTCACATTGCACTGAATTATTTGTATTTCTCCTACCAGATTTTGAGATATTTGTTGCACTGTCATGCACTTAGCACAATGCTGGGCACATAGTAGGTATAAATGTTTGTGAACAAATGAGCAAATGAATGGAGGCATGGATATGAACACATGAATACAATAATCAAACTCCATCCCAGAAGTAGAACGACTCAGGTTTTCCTTAAATCATATAATGATACACATCAGCAATAGCGTTTTTCCTATTTCCACAATCTAATAGGATGTCACAATTCCACATATTTTTCTGCAGAAATATTACCCCATTCACCTCTGGCCTTTTAGATCTAATCCTAACGTAAACTTGGAAACAAAAGATCTACATAGATGAAAAGAGAAAAATAATTCCAAAATACATTTTACATTAATTTTTGCTACATTTACACATTCACTTACTCTATAAAAGTGATGGCTATTTCCCCAAATCTATTTACCTTCTTTCCCAATGAGATCAGTCTTTTCAAGTTTTCCCCAATGTTTAGAAACACACCTTTTCCACTTTACAGAGCTTCACACAACTTCATACAAGCAAACTCCTCGGGCTAGTTTCCAGCGTATTTAATAACAGTATCATTGCCCGTTTCTCTCTTTCCTTCTCTGCATCTCATCAGGATGAAAAGGGGACGTGTGAGTGTCCCCCCCATTCTCACAACCACAAACGCAGTGGAAAGTGACTCCCGGCCACCGAGGAGATGGTCTCCCCTGTGCCTCCACACACCTGCATGAGGTACGGACCACGGGCAAACCAGGCCGGCTGCTGGGAACAGACGGTCCTGCTACATAACGTCATGCGCGCAGAGCACCCTGTGGGCCAGGCAGGCAAGACTCGGGAGCGAAGCCTGCAGAGTCCTGAGATCCAGAGCAGGAGCCATTGGGGCCACCCAAGTCCAGCCCTTGGTTTCGCGGACGGGAGGAGCAGGCAGGGCACCCACTGATGTCCTCACGCCCGTCGCCATGCCCCCCCAGACACCACCTTCTCCAGCCTCGGCCACTCCCCCTGGGGCTGGACATTCGGACGACGCGTTACAGCCCAGCTCAGCACGGGGGTGGCAGGGAGGGACCCCTCCCTCCAGCAGGGCCCTAGGGACACGCTGACCTCAAGGGCTGCACCTCCAGAGCCAGTGAAACCACGAATGAACCACGACGTTCAATCGGCTTCAACCCAACATGTGCGGGGCCCGGGCTGTGGCAGGGCGGGGCGGGGGGGGCGACCGACATTCAAAAGAAAGCTGCAGCCCAGGCCCTCGACACGCTGGGGACACGGCCACACGGCCACAGCGGAAGCGTACATTCCTCGCGTGAGGACGGAAACACAAACAAAGCATCCCCGGGGCCCAGAGGACAACACAAGCAACGCTGACCAGAAACCAGGGTCCGAGTTAGGGGTGTGGGGAAGCTCTTGCAGAAAAGGCAGCATCTTCACGGAATCTGAAAGAAAGAAGGCTGCCTCCGCAGGCACAGGGGGAGGGGACGGCAGGGCGGGCGCGAGGGGGACCTGACGGCGCGGCCCAGCAGACCGCAAGTGTCCGCAGAAGCACAACGAGGCGGACGCGGCCCACACAGGGACGGGGACACAGACGACGCAGCAAAGCGGACCAGCAGCGCGGTTCGGGGAGAGGACACGGCGGGACGGGGGGCCCGGCCTGCGGGGGCTTGAGGGCCCCGAGCGGGAAGCGGCCCGGGCCTGCGTCTGAAGGGACCCTCCCACCAGGGTGGGGAAGGGGGCGAGCGTGGACGCGGGAGAGGCTGGGGCAGCGCAGCCGCCTGGGACGCTTTCCCGCGGCGCGGAAGCGTCCTGGCCGCGCTGGCCGCCCAGCAGGGCCCGCGGTGAGAAGGGACGGAGAGGGACTGGGCCCGTCCCGCTCTGCTGGGTGCAGGCGGAGCCTGAAAGGCCCTCAGTCAGGCAGCAGGGCCTCCAGTCCGGCCTCCCCGGAGACGGCCTCCCGGCCTGGCTGCCGCCCCGTTGTCAGCGGGTCTCGTCCCAGCGGGGCTCAGAGGGGGCCTCAGGGAGGAGGCCGGCAGCAGGGAGGGGGCAGGCGGCCCCCGGAAGCGCCCCTGCGCCAGGCCGAGGCCTCACGGACGCAGGGCCGTCGGCTGCCCGCGTGGCCCGAGGGCTGAGGACGAGCAGCCTGGCCTCTGTCTACTCACACTCATCGCTGCCTTCAAAACACTTCGCCTTGGGGCTTCCCTTCCCTTCCCTGGTGGCGCAGTGGTTGGGAGTCCGCCTGCCGATGCGGGGGACGCGGGTTCGCGCCCCGGTCCGGGAGGATCCCACGTGCCGCGGAGCGGCTGGGCCCGTGAGCCGTGGCCGCTGAGCCTGCGCGTCCGGAGCCTGTGCTCCGCAACGGGAGAGGCCACAGCAGGGAGAGGCCCGCGTACCGCAAAAAAAAAAAAACACTTTGCCTTAAGGCGCGTTTTATAAAATAACGTAACATATATGAACTATGCGTTACATATGCAATTTTCAAATAATTTAAGATGCAGTGTTGAGATCCACACTCAAAAAATCTGGAGACCACGGTGATAAACTACAGTCCCTTCCACCCACCCACAAAAGGTCAGACTGCGACCCAACACAGAAAGCCTTCTGCTGAGCCCAGCTATGACTGACTTAATTAAATCCACGTTGTGGACCTAAAAGTGAAGGGAAAAGTGAGGGGTGACAAAAGGAGAACATCACTCCATGTTTTAAAAATCTAAAAGCTTCCTTACATCTTGAATCTTTGCACTTAAAAGCACTGACGAAGATAATTTAGGAAGTAAATAACTTCATCTAGACCAAGAACTGTGTTTAAAAAACTAAACTCAATCCTATGCTTAAAAACCTATTTTAACATAATCCATTCTCTCGAGGAAGCACTTTTTTAAAAAGACAAATGTCTAACAAAGTCAATCAATCTACATTCAAATTTTACCAAAGCAGAAAAACCATCCTTGTGTCATGAAAAATGGTGGGTGTTATATTCAAACTATACCATTTATTGTCTCCTGGAGTTTCTGAGTAAAAGTTGGATACTACTCCCAACCCTTGTGTGTGTGTGTGTGTGTGTGTGTGTGTGTGTGCATGTATGTGTGTGTATTTACTAGTATGTGGATTAAAAAAAAGGGTATCTAGAAAAAATTTCTCCTGATTCTACATAAAAATGCCCTTCATTTCTGCCAACAGAGGACTCCAGAACTTCTCCCATTCTAAGCGTCTTTTAATTTTCAAATTTTTGTAGATTGTAGCCACAGTTCTCATATTGCAGATAATATGGATTAAATCCCCATTTGACCACCAATAATGGCAACAAGAAACTAAAGGCTGACTTCACTACAAATCTTTTGTTGAAAACTCAAGTTATATACAATAACTGAGAACCTAGTATTCACACTCATACCTTTAGCAAAAATGTATCAAGTTCCTACTGTGCAGTAAAGAGATACACAGTCTGCCCCTCCTCTCAAAGCAGAAGCGGGGGGCTCTCGTTCATTTCTGCCCCCCCAACCCTGGCACCTAGAACCGTGCCTGGCGGGCTACAGTGAGTGCTCTTCTTTGCCTCACCCAAGGAGCTTACGACCCGGTGGAGATGGGAAGTAAGACAGGGGAAGAAAGAAACTCATAACACTTGCAAATAATTATTATATTTTTATATTCTTATTCACATACAAGAATATCTGACAATAATTTCCATCTCCCTTCTCTCTCTACATAATGAAAACTTCATGTAGCTCAGAGAAAGGGTTTATACTCACTGCACGGTCTATTTCTAGTTTTAATTACAATGCTTGGCAAAGCTTGGAAGATCATTTCAATTCGTTTCAAAAATAACTCCCATTCAATACAAGAAGATGGGATTTTTCACAGTTGTGAATTTTTTATTTCCTTGACAATGAAAATGGCTTGGCATATAAATAAAGCATTTGCTTAGAAACTTTGGTCTTGTGAAGATCCAGGGCTGATATCTATTAATAAAAATGAAGTGGTTTTCTTCAAAAAGTGAAAACCTACACTCCCCTTCCCACCACTGTTTCATTTCTATTTATAAGCTAGAGAAAGAGCAGCTCCCAGCAAACGTGAGTCAGGAAGGCTGGCAAGGTCTCTCACGGTACTTACCGATCCGTACAGCTCTCCCTTCTCATTCATGCCGAGGTAGAGTCCGCTGTCCACGCCTCGAATGCTGACCAGGCCCACCGCTATACTGATAAACTCCAGGATGCCTGTGAGACCAACAGCAGAGGGAAACAGGTCAGAGCACAGAGCATCTCCCCTGGAGCGTCCACATCCCTGGGAGCATCTAAGAGGAGGGCCGCACCTTCACTCGAGAAGGGTCTTCTCTTAAAACCACTGCCCCAAAGAATTGATTTTTCAACTAAATTTTATCTTACAGTAACGAGACAAAAATACTTATCAACACGACACATAACAAAATATTTTTTAAGTAAAAGAGCTAGCATTTACATAGGTATGGCGAGAAGTGACATGTCAGGAAACAAAGGCACATGTTCTAATTAACTTAAAAGAGTATAATGTATGAGAAAACTTACTTCCATTTTAAAAATGTGAAATTAAGTATCTGTGTATGGCCATGGATTGGGAAAAACAAGTTCTGTTCAGAGAAGGGTCTATGCCCCTCATAATGAGAATAGGAGATGCCAACCAAAGACTTGTTTGGTTTACACCGAAAGTTATCCAGCTCTCTATTGTATAACTGTATTGAGCTCCATCTGGAAAACTAAAAAGCCCACACATATCCCAAATATTTCTGCTTAAACAAAGTACTGATTTTCACTGTGCTTATCTAAGCCCCAAAGAGATAGTTAAGCAATTAAGATAACACAATATTCTGGGGGAAAAAAATGCTGATTCCAAAAATGCTCTTGATTTCAAATAGGCATGGAATACTATATCCCAAAATCAAATCAACATAACGATCTTCTTTTATTTCCTCCTTTCACCTTGCTTACCTCACTAAGAATAACAATACCTAAGCTGGGCATGAACCCAGAATTCTGTGGTCATACAACAGCAGTTCCAGGTTCTACAACCGTATTGTTGTTTTAACAAGATTACCCAGTGGTATATTGGGACGATGCTAATATCACTCATGCTCAGCCATTTTTTCCATTTTGTCTTAAAGTGCTACACTCTGTGTAAACCTTGTATTAACACATACCAAATACTGAGTTGTTTTTAAAAATATCTCCAAATATTAAAAAATTTACTTACATTTAAGAGTTTAGAAAGAAACTAAGGGTAACCCTGGGCTAGAGTCAGTCTCATGTGACTCACAGAAAAGCACTTACATGTATTTTTAAACAATTAATTTTGCAACTCTCACAAAATAGACTGTGTCGCAATCACAAGAAGATGTGAACTACATAAATCTAATAAAGCAAAGGTTCCAAGGTGATAGACAAAGGGAAAGAGATTTCTTATAAAGAGGTATTCCTAATTCTGTTATAAGCACAAAATGCAACAAATATTTTGAGCTTACAGTTTACAGAATGTCTATCTGGACCTGCAAAACTATGTATTTTAACAGAATGTGAAATAGCGTGTGGATAAATATAAAGAGAAGTTACAAATTGCGTTCTGGATCTGATAACCTGTGACGCTCTAGTGAAAAATACATCTGAAATAAGTTCATTACCAGCCATTCCTACCTCACAAACCAAATGGAAAGACAAATAAGGCAGTAGTTCCATGAGAGTCATTTCTTGTGAGATGCACGCCCTTATTGATGAATCATTTTATTTCGTTATACTACGTCTAACTCTTATGATTAAAACTAACTTACATTGTAGCATTTTATTACTATAGGAGTCACACACATGTGAATCTCTTCTTAGCTACCTGAAAACATACAATATAAGTCATAGTTATCCTGAAATAGTATAAGGAATTCATTAATGTCCAATTTTCATTGTAAAATGAAAACATTTGGCCCCTGTGCATCTGACCGATTTAACACACCATGTCAATAAAACTGAAAGTCATAAAACTAAAATAAACAATACTTGCAAACTTCTAAGAGGGCATCTGATGATCTTTCTCTTTTCCCTAAACAGGAGGCAGCTGTGAGACTATTAACTGACATTGCCCATCAGACCTAAGAAAAAATAAGTGCAAGTGATTTCACAAAACCACGTAACTGGCTAGTCAGCAGAACATCAGGACTAATAATATCAACAGCGACAATCCTAACAACTGGACTCCTCGAGCATCTAGTCTGTGCCCAGTGAGAGGCCTGATGCCATTCAGCCCTCAGAACAGCCCTAGGCATTACCATCTGCTAATCTCCAGATGACACGTGGGGACACTAGGTTCAAGGATAACTTGCCCCCAAGCAATCAGACTCCAAAGCCTAGGTCCTTACTGACTAGGTACACCTTCCCATCACTTTTACCTTTTCCCACGGATCCGTGATTTCTGTACCCCTTTTATATACTTATTCCCTCACTAGTGACTGGAAGATGTTACCTAGGTGAGACTCTGCAGGCCCAGCACGCAGGACTAGAAGCAAAGGAAATGAGGGGCACGTGAGCTCCTGGGACCGTGCTCTCAGCACACAGAACTTGGGAAGGTGGGCACCTCCTGTGTGTGCAGACTATTCACACTTTGTTCTTCGTGCAGATTGGTTTTTTTTTTTTAAAGGACTTAAGGTCCGAAATGATTATTACACATTTTGGAAATGAAGGTAGTCAGATATCTATCTTGTTATCTCTTTCTGGCATCAGCAAGATATGCACTCACTCATTCAATCAGCAAACTAAGGAGTGACTGTGTTGTAAGCCAAGCACCATGGCCTTTGCTGAGGGTATGAAGATAAACAAGGTCCAGCTTACACCCGCAAAGAGCTTCCTGTCTAGTGGGAGGAAGGACAAATAACCAGATAAATGTAATAATGTGGGAAATGCGGTGAGAGGCAGGTGTTCAGGGTACACTCAGTGTCCAAGGGTGGTGGCTCACTCAGGCTGGACAAGAGAGTCAGAGGGGCTTCCTAAAAGGAATCGGGCCAAGACAAGCCTCCTAGGGGTGCTCCACATGAGAAGGAACTACATCTAGGGACCCCAGGTGGAAAAGGTTTCATCATCGCAAACCAGCACCCCTATCTCTGCAGCTCCTTGAGAAGCAGAGACCTCGAAAGAGCAGCCCAGCTTTTTATAAGGCCACCTCATGATCCGAGGACAAGCAGAACTCAGAACGTCTGAGTCACAGCCGTTCCCTCACGTGCAGAGAGGGCCGAAGCTGCAAGGCCAGAAAGACCTGGCCACCTGGTAACCAGCTCCCGCCCCCCGCAGACTGCAATCCTTATCATTCCTGCCACCGTCGTGTCCACCATGAACTCTAGAACCTCAGCCGGGTCAGCTCACCTCTCCCTGGGCCTGAGCCACTGCCGAGCAAGTGTCCCAACCACACTGAGTTGAGCGGGGCCGCTCCCCCAGTGTCTGTTCAGGAAAAGCCCAGGAGGAGGCATCTGTGTAGAAACGGTGACATGCTTCACCATCGACAGGAGAGGCACGGAATGAAGGAAAGAGCTAGGAAGACAAGAAGGAGGAAAGGGAGGGAGGGTATGGTGGGGCTGTGCCTGAAATTAAAGTGTGGCCCTCACGTGTCCCAGGGTGGCCCATGTCCCTTAGGCAGTTCAGAAGGGCCACAGCAATGGGCCGTGATGGAGTGGCCTGGGAAGCATGAGGTCAGTGACGAGCGGCATCTGGCGATTCCCCTTCACGACAGGCAACGGCTCCAGGGAGGATGCACTCACTGGGCCCAGGAAGCCTGGCGGGGGCTGGCGGGGTCCACGGTCATCTGGGGTCCGCGCGAGGCCAGGTCAGTTCCTGGGACCACTTCAGGAAAACGACCTCAGCAGAGCATCATCCTCGCCCCGGACTCACTAGGTAGTAATTCTCAGCCCCCAAGCTCTGTTCACGTGGACCATGACCCCAAAGCTGGCCCAGCTCCCAAGAGCCCCTCTGCATGGGCCTCACCTCCACGCTGGCCATGGGAAGTGGGGGGGCCAGCCCAAGCAGCTCCACTCTGGCCCGTGTTAAACAACGCTCCAGCCTAAAAGCCCCCAACACTTAACAGAGCTGCATTCTTCAGAGGACAAGAATGTGTGCAGACTGTGGAGAGAGGCCTGACACGAGGCTTTCGAAAATAGATTAACCCCCCTACAGAGCTCCCTGCTGGCCGGGAGAATCCCGCACCAGGGTTGCCAAATCAATCAGCTCACAGCCCCAATCCCAGCAAGCCCGAGTCTGCAGCAACTTGAGCAAATCCCAGAGTTCACGTGGGAAATGACTAGCTGAATGGGAGCCATAACCCCACCGATTTTTCGAGAATCTGAACCTATCCTGAAAACAGCTCCTTAAATAGGCAGCCTTTCCCTTACTGAGATATTGAAGAGCCAGATACCCAGAACGGCATTGTTTCAAGTGCGAAACCCTGGAAGTAAGATTTTTTTGAACCTCTTTCTTTTTAAAGCATACTGTTATCATGTTTCTCCGCTCTGGTACAACTTCACCTGAGCCCTGGACCCGGCAGCCCCAGCCGGGAGCCCTGGTCCTGATGCAGGCGGCCTGGCGGAGCTGCACTCGGGCCGGAAGACGCCCTGCAGGGAAGCAGGCATCTCCGCACCAGGCCGGGGTCACCCCGCTCAGGCTCCTCGAGCCAAATAACGGATCAGGCCCGACGCTCACTTCTTTATTTTTCCACATTACCATTTCCTCAATTGATTTTCTGCTCACTTTTTCCGTCTAGCAAGTACTCTAAAGAGAAAAAAAAAAAAAAGGAAACGACCCGTCTGGCTCCCCTGGCCTATATCACCCAGAGATACGAGTCCCGGGTCCCTTTCTCCAGGCTGGGCCTCAGCTCCACGCCAGCACCCCCGAAAGGAAAACAAAGAGCTCCCTCTAGGTCCTACCTAAGTTGTCACCGCGCGGCTCCTGCTGGGACAGCAGTAAGGTCCCCCCCCACGACCCGCACCGCCGCCGCAGTGCCACCGCCACGCTTGCCAGCAGCTGCGGTCACCTGCGGCTGCGGGGGGTAGCACGTCATTTTCCCCGCACGCTTCCTCCTGCCTTTCCATTCCAGGTAGAAAAGGCACCTTCTGTTTTAATCAGGGTGCAAACCCCCCTCGCCCCTACCCACAGCTACTCTTTCGTATGGACTCGGAAGAGAAACCGGGGGTGCATTCGAAGTCCCCAGAGCGCAGCGGGCGAGGAAGGGGGCGCACGAGGGGGAGGGGGAGGGCCCAAGGTAAGGCGGGGGGGCGGGGGCGGGAGCGCCAGGTGCGACGGCCGCAGCCCCGCCCCGGGTCCTAGCGCCCGCCCGCCGCCTCCGGCGCCCCGGGCGGGGCCGGGAGCCAGGGTGGGAGGCTCGGCCGCAAGGCGCTGCAGAGGTTGCTAATATTGGGACCTGCCGCAGCGGGAGACCGCGGCACTGCTGTCACCCCGGGGGCGCTCCTCCCTGCCACCGGATGGAAGCTGAAATAAGCCTCCCGCCTCGCCCTCCTTCCCCGCCCCCACTGCGCACACCACCCACTCAGCCGCATCCAAACCCGGGTGAGGGCGCGGCGAGCGCCGGGCGCGCCCCTCCCCCGCCGCCAGCTCCCGGCCGACCCCCGAGCTCGGGCCGGGCCCCCACCCCACCCCCGGCCGGGCTTCCGCTGCCCGGCCTCCCACCCAGCACTGCGCCTACCAGCCCGCCGGCAGCGCCGGGCGGGCAAGGAGTGGACGTGTCACCTCCGGGGTCGGAGGTGGGGTGCCGAGGCCGGGTTTTTGTTTTACGGTCTCTGTTCAGCCACCGTGCCAGCGTCCTTGCCGGCTGACCCCAGAGCGCGCCTCTCGGCTCCCCGCTTTCCGGTCCCCGGTCCCCTCCATCCACCCTGGTCCCTCTCTGTCCCCGTGGCGGAGTCACCGGATTCCTAATGACTCGGCTGCGTGTAGCGAACGTCCTACACGAAAGGTGACTGCGTTTAAAAAAAAAAAAAAAACCCACGGTGGGGGCGGGGTGGAGGAGCCCCAACCGGAGCCTCCCCGCCTATCTGCGCGGGTCCCGGGCGCTCCCGGCCCGGGCTCGACTGCACACCAGGCCGCCGGCCGCACTCGGGCGCCCACCGCGGGCTCCCCGGGCCGGGGCCCGGCCGCGCAGGGCGCGGAGAGGGGCGCGGGGCCCCGCTCGGGAGCGGTAACAATGGCACGCGGCCCCCGCCGCCTGCGCCGCCCTTTGTCCCCCTCCCTTCCCCGCGGCTCCCGCCCTGCCGGCCGGCCGACCCACCTCCGGCGCCGCGAGCCCACCGCTCCCGAGACCCGGCTGTGAGCGTCGAAGGAGGGAGAAGGGTCCGAGACGGGACGGGGCTCAGGGGCCTCGGCCCCGCCACCGAGTCCCCCGCCGCGCGCGCCTCCGGCAGCTCCCACCCCGCGCGCGGCCGCGCTGCCCGGGCGGCGGCTGGATCCGCTGGACCCGCGCTCACACGCGGCGAGCGCGAAGGGACGCGGCTCGGGCAAAAGGAGCCCGACCCCTAAGCGCGGCCGGAGCGCGCCAGCCGGCCGGGCGCCCGGGACACAGCGGTCCCCGCAGCCGAGGGCGCGCGGGGCGGGGGCAAGCCGCCGAACCCGAGCGCGTCTAGGACCGCGCGGAGTTGGCCGGCGGCCGCCGAGTGGCACCTGCCGGCCGGCGCGCCGGGGACCCGTCTGGGCTCGGCGCCCCCGCCCACGGCCGCCCCGGGTCCTGCAGCAGCCCCGGGAGCGGCCGCAGAGAGCACTTTAGGAAAGTTTCGTCCCCGCTCCGCAGCGGCCAGAGCTGCCTCCGCTTCTCGGGGCTACGTTTCCGTAACTGAAAGCTGCAAAGCAGAGAAGGGAGGCAGCCCGCGGTTCACGCCGGTAGGTTCAGTGCGGGGTGAGCCGAGGCAGAAAATCCCGGGGCTCGTGCATCCGGGACCAGCCCCGTCTCAGGCCCGAACCGTCCTCACCTCCGGCATCGTCTGCGGCCCACGAACCTACACAGATAGTTTAGATCGCGTTCAACATCTGGCGTTAAAGCTTGAGGAAGAGAAATCACCACAGGACTTTGTTTTTACGACCTAGTTTAAGTGTTGTCAGGTGGGTTTACTCAATAAGTTAACTCCTTGCAACAGTCCGGTTGCCCAAACGCCCCCTCTCCTTTTTTTATTTCTTTTTTTTTTTTTTTTTTTTTTGGTAAGTAAGGAAAAAACCCGAGTCGCCCCTCCACCATCAGTTCCCCCCACCCCGGGACTGTGCTCGCCGAGTCGCTGCTGTCGGGCTCAGGGTGGCCCAGCAGGCACGTGTGTGCACTCATTAAAGGGGGCAGTCACCAGCCCTCGGGTCTGCAGCCATCCATGCTGAGTCACAAATACCCTCCTCGGGAAATGAAATCCTCGGAATGCCCTTTAAAATTAGCTCGCAGCTTTTGCACGGGCGCACACACTCACACCAGAGCCACACAGGGCTGCACGCCATGGAAATTACAGAGCACAGGGAATAACTCGTGGCTGGAAGGACAAACGCCCCTGGTGAGCGCCCTGCCCCTTCCCGAGTCATTTTCCCCCAGTGCCTCTGCCCCTGCAGCCCAGAGTCTAAAATACGACTTTAGTCCTCTTCCCAACAGAACAATCAGCAACCTTCGCCTAAAGGGTTCCAGACCCTCACGGTGGGAATAAGCAATACGCTTAATTTAAAATTCAAGCAGGATACTTATTGGAGGAAAAAAGGGAAGGGGCAAAAACTTCATTTGACACAAGATGATAACCACTGCCTTCAGGAAAATGCATTTTAAGTTCTCAGTAGTTAATCATTAAAGCTTTAAACTCGTGGAATCAGTCCATTCAAAAGAAACTTCCTAAACCCGATCTTCCCGTGTATCTGATGCAAAAGAACTAGGGGCTTGTGTTATATTTATAAATCATGCCCTCCTTTACAAAGAAAAAAAAAAGCCTTTCAGTGGAGACCCGCATCAGTGCCAGGGGCAGATCTGCAATTCCGGAGGCTTCCCTCCCCCCACCCCACCCCCTTGAGCTAGCAAGACCGAGACAGACCGAGACAGAGAGAGGGAGAGACCCCTTCCTGCATCCCCCGCCCAGCCACCTTCTCGGCAGTTACAATCCGAACATGCCAGCACGGACAGTAAAGGGTTAATGGTGTACCTACCAAATCGGCTGTGGTCTTTCCTGGTTCCCTGGATAGTACCATTGGGGAAGATTTCTAAGTGAAATCCAGTCCTGCAGTAGAGCTGCCTCCGCCTGAGAATCCCCTTTAAATGATCCAAGTCCGTGACTGCAGGTCCCCTGGGAAGCCCCCCTGCTTCGGACTGACCCAGGTGGTCACTTAACAAAACCGGGCTGTCCGCCGGCAACACGGGCACATTCCCAAACGGTGCCGCATCCTGCACACCGAAATAGTTCCCAACTTCACCTAGGGGAGCCATCAGAAGACTCGGCTTTCGGAGCACAGCGATAAACAATAATGATGGTGCCAACCCAGGAGCTATTAGGCGAGGTATATCCAACTCCCCTCCCTTACTGCAGTTGCAGAGAGAGAAAAAAGGTCCTTTTCTTCAATCCATTAAATGGATAAATAAAAGTCATCTGCTGTTTCACTGGCACAGGTTCAAGGTCAAACCACGGATAGTCTAAGAAGCCACCACTTTATACTCACACACTGACATATTGATAAACGTATCTATGTATCTCTACAGATAGATTCCGCGGCTCTCAGCAGGCAGGAAGGTCTTCATCCCATCCGACCGTAATAAGGAAAAAAAATCCGTAGTTTCTCCATTTGGTTTGAGATCAGAATGACCATAGCAACTTAAATGCCTAGGCGTTATTATAGGGGGTTTTAAGATGCACGGGCTACGTCAGAATTTACGGATCCAGGAAGGCATGCGCCGTTTTCACTCTAACCGACTCTGCAGATATCAGCAGGAATCCTTCAAGGGGGAAAAAAAAAAATCTCACGTTGGTGGCGGCGACAAATCTGCCCCCGTCCTCCCTCCAAAAATGAGAATAATGGTAATAAAACAAAAAGAAGGAAAAACTTTAGGCGTCCAAAGCTGGTATCCAGAATTCTCCAGGGGCTCGGCAGGCGTCCATTGGCTTAGCGCGGGCGGCGGGCGGCGGCGGGACCGAGGGGCGCCGCGGCGGGACCCGCGTGCCGCCGGCGGCCGCGAACAGGTGTCGCCGCGGGCGCGGGGCGAGGTGGCCGGCGAGCGCTCCTCCTGCGCAGCCCCGCGGCGCGCAGAGTGGCGCAGGCAGCGGCATTGGGCTGGGTTTAAGGTAGCGCCGCGCCGCCCGCGCTCCCCGCGGTCCTAGCGCCCGCCTCGCCCGCCGCGCTGCGGCAGGCCCCGCGCCGCGTGCCCGAGCGCGGGACCGGGGGCGCCCTGAGCCCGGGCCTCACAAAGGGAGCGGGAGGCCGGAGCCTCGGGCCTCCGGGGCGGCCGCCCTACTGCGGAGTCGAAGCCGGGAACCGAACCCTCGCCCGATGCGGTGGCGGAGGTGCAGACTGAAATCGGGAGACTAGTTTTCACTTGGGCTCTGATGCTACTTTGCGTTATGAAATAAAACTTAGCTGAGAGTTGGAGGTAAGGGGGTTGGTCTAATGAGCTTGAACGGACACCGCAGTTCCTCTCTCCTTCCTCCTGCAGACACACAGGCGCAAGCTGTGCGGCAGGTGAGACGGGGGTGTGCGCCCAGCCCCCTCCCACGCGCACACACAGGCCGCTGTGGCCGCGCTCCCGGTCTGGTTCGGGGCTTCCTGGGCATCTCGGGCCGGCGCTGCGTTTAGGTCCCGCCCCGCGGTGCGGCCGGCTGGGGGGCGCCAGAGCACCGCCTCTGTCCCCGAGCTCGCCTGGCGCGCGTCTGCGGAGAGTCCGGGTGCAGGAGCGCGCGCCGGGGGCTCCCTACCCCGAACCGCGCTCCGAGGGCGAGCAGGGCCTGCCCTCGGGGACGCGAGAGGCGAGGTCCCCGAGTCCCCCACGGCCCGAAGCCGCCGCTGAACCGGGGGAGCCCGGCGCGGGGCGCGCCCGGGGTCGCGGCCGCTGCTTCCTGCTCTGCCCCCGCGGGGCGCATGTGGAAGCCTGAGCCCCGAGCCCGGGTCCCGGTTCTGCTCGCGGCCGGCGGCCTTCGCGCCCAGCCCGGGGCCGGGACAAAGAAACCCGCCGCCCGAGCCGCCCGGGGGCCGCGCGGCGCTCTCTGCGCCCGATCCCCGCGGGGCCGGCTGCAGCGCGGCGCCCCGACGCTCGCCCCCAGCCTGCCCGCGCGCCCCGCTCGCCCCTGCTCCTCTTTGTTCACATTGTCTTAGAAAGGGCCCGACTCTCGGGGCGAGCTGGTGAAAGTTGCCGAGACAGAGCACCGCTCCAGACCGCGGGACGTGCGAGTGAGAAGCAAAGTCGAAAGCAGCCTAGGACCCCTGCGCGGGGAAGGGGAACCGGAGCCTTTTTATGGGGAGAAGTCGGATCCGCCTCGGCGGTCAGCTCGAGGCTGGCGGCGAAGGACGGGGCTGGCCCTACTCGGGACGGAAGGCTTTCGCCGGAAGATGAAAGGGAGCAATGAATTTGCAGATTTCTCGGGCGCCGGAGGTGCCGGCGACCTGGAGCGACCTGCCCCTGCCCCCCGGGCGGGAAGGTGTGCTTGGCCCGCCGGGAGGAAGGAGGGGGCGCAGTGTCCTCCCTCTCCGTTCCCACACCCTTTGCCGCAGTCCCGGGTCATGGGGCGTCCGGGGCTGCCTCGTGCGTCTCGCTTACGCGTTTAGTGAGCTCCAGAGCCCTGCCCCGTGGTGTTCACAGCAGTCACGTCGGCGGTGGGCTTTAACCTTAACTGCTCAGTGGCAGATACAAGAAGCTGGGGAGGAAGTGTCACTTCTCATAAAGCACCCGAGTAGCTCGCATTCATCACCCAGGCGTTACTGGACTGCTTGGGTACAAGGCGCGGGGTTGGTTACTTTTTGGTAGAGCCTAATGAAGAAAGACAGGCAGGCAGACCGAGGGAGCGATGGAGACAGGGAGACGCTTGACAGGGCCAGACGAGCAGCTCGTGGACATGTCCACTGAAGACAGGCCTGGGACAGTTTCCACCAGCTGTCTCCAAGCACATTCTTTCGGTCTGAATTTAGACCGTCAGCCAGTGAGCAGAGACCATTTCCGCTTCCGAAGCCTCGGCAGCCCGGTGACTGTCCCTTTAAAAGCGATGCGGCCGTGGGCGAGCGGGCTGGGTGCTGGTGGCTGGAAGCCGCCTCCTCGGGCGCCTCTTGCCCACTGCAGTTGCTTAGCCCGCGTTTCCTCGCGGCTCCAACTCCAGCTGCAGGAAGCCTGTGCTGCTCCCTCGCCCCGTGAACTTGCCCATCGGGCTTCTCCCCCCTGCTTCTCTTGGGTCGAGCTTTCCTCTTCCAGTAACAGGCACGGTATCCTTCCTTTCACCGATCACATCCCGTTTCTCCGGACCTCACCCACTGCCCAGGGCTGACTCCCTCAAGATCTCGCCCAGCCCCGCCGTGGTCGAGAGCTCCGCTCACAAATACTCTTCAGTTAGTACACAGACGCTAAGCTCCAAGAGGACTGAGGCCTTGCTTCCTAGAGACAGGTGGTGTAATTGGCTTAATAACACCGCCTTGGAAGACTGTCGTTAGGAATAAAAGAAAAAAGGCCCATGAAACAGGCAGCACACAATAGACACTTAAGACACGGTAGCTATTCGTACACTACTCCTAATACAGCTCCGTGGATTTTTCTGCTGCCCATGGGGTATTTTGCAAATGGTATCATTGATTTGAACCCCAACGGTCCTTTAGGCTACCTCTTCCCAGCATATTAATCCCTCTTGTTTCTCCTTTTTCCAGTTTGTCACCTGTCTTTCCTGCTGATAATTTGGGACTGAGACCCAAATAGGAGAAGTAACAAGGGAAGTGAAGAGAGATCCGGAGGGGAATGCACACTTGGATAGGGGTCTGCACGTCTGGACCCGGCTTCCCCCACCCCACCCACTCCCTGTGATTTCGCGTTCCCCCCTCGCGGAACTGCTGAGCGGACGCAAAGACGGGTTTAGGAGGCATGTGTGTAAAAACGGCCTGGAAGCTATCGAGTCTCTACAGATCCAAGGTGACCATTTGGGAAAAGTGCCCTGTCCACCTCCACTACTTCATTAGCATGTGTCTCCTCCTTTCATTTCCCTGGACCCCCCCAAATGCAGACCCCCACAGAACCCTTTCATTCCTTTCCTACAACAATCAGGTGAGGGTCCTTCTGTGTCCACTTCCCCCATCCTCCCACCCCACAGCCTTTCGTCTACTGGCGGGCTTTGGTGTGGGAGCTCTGAGGAGTGGTAGCTGAGAGCACTGGTTGGGAGGTTCAGGTCTGTTCCCAGTCTGACCCCCATGTCTGACTAGGTTTGAGCTTCAGTGGTTAAGAGGACAGAACCACTGTAGCCAACATTAATCTATGGCTTACTGTGCTCCAGAGGTTCGACTAAGTGCTTTCGTGCTTTATCTTTTTAATCCTCAAAACTACCTTACAAGGTAGGTACTGCTATTGTCCCATTTTACACATGAGGAAACTGGCTTATAAAGGTTGAGTAAGAGGCGCAGTGCCACGGGGCCAAGTCCATAGACCTCAGAGCCCCACGGTGCGGACCCCCAGGTGCCCTCTGTTATACTGCGCATATGCTTCTAAACGTTTAGAAACAGCGTGTTTCCATAAAATAAACGTATAGGAATAAACAGCTTATATACATGTATAAACAACCAGTTAAAATGCATAATTAAGAAATAAAGACCACACTTACAATAGGAAAAGAAAGATAAGATTTCTAGGGAAAAAAATGAACAAAAATGTGCAAGATTTATATGAATAAATGTGTTTAAAGCTCTCTAGGGACACAAAAGAAAACATGAACAAATGGAAAGCCACACAATGTTCTTAGATCGAAAAACTCAATTTCATAAATACGCAACCATTCCTAAATTAATCTAAAAAACACTTAACATCATCATAATAAAAACACCAATAAGTGTTTTTTATTAGAAGAACAGATTGCTAAAGTTAATATACAAAATTAAATTTAAATTGAGAAAAAAAAAATGTTTGAAATTGACAAGAAAAATAAAAGGGTAACTAGCCATACAATATTTTAAATATTTTAAAGCTGTACTAATTAAAACAGAGTAGTATTATCCTATGACTTAATCATATTAGCATATGAATAAAGAGATAAAGCAATAACACAGAATAGGAATTATAGAAATAGAGTCAAATACATATTGGAATTTAATACATGATAATCAATGGGGGGAAAAATGAACTATTGAGTAAATGGTTTTGAAACAACTGAATAGACAACTAGAAAAAAAGCAGTAGTACCTATTCTTCACACTCTACATGAGGGTAAAACCTAAATGGAACAAATATTTAAATTAAAAAAATAAAGCCATAACAAGTACTAAGAGAAATAACGGAAGAATTCCTTTATAATCTGAGTTGTGAAGGCCTTAGTAATTGTATCACAGAATCAAAACATCTAAAAGAGAGTAATGATAAATTCAACCACACACAAAACACTTGTTTAACTGCGCGGGGGAAAACACAAATTTAGGAGATAAATGACAAAATAGAAAAACATGGGCATCTCATATTAAGATAAAGGACTAATTTCCCTAATATATTAAGAGCTCCTACAAATCAGTAAGAAAAATATGACTTCTGGTTTCCAGTCTGACATGCAGAACTCGGAGGTCCCCTCTCCTCACAAAAAGAAAAAAGTTGAACAGACTGAAAGTCAACAACACTTCTTAGATCCATCAAAGAATTGAGGTCACAGGACAAACTGCTGGTCTGGAAACTGGAGAGATAAGACAGACAGATACAGAGAATTCTTACTGGAGCAGAAGCCCACAGCTGGAACCAGTATCAGCAGGAACACTTTAAACTGTAACTGATGAATTGCTGGGAGCTCAGTGTGGACAAGCTGAAAAACCCAGAAGAGGCCCAGTCTTAGACGGGTCCTCACACTCTCCTGAGATTTACCTCCAGACGCCCCATCAGGTTCTCACTGAGGAGATCTGAGAAAAATCCCCTCCTGCTTCCTTCAGGAAGAGGGAGGAAGTAATCATTTTGAAACATGCCCAGAGTTCTCTGTTCTCCTTAACAAAGCCTGCCTTCAAGGGGAGCTATTTTACCAGGACCCAACCCACCTGGTGGGAGGGGAATATCCAACTCCAGCCCACTCCAGCCTTCAATGTGGGGAAGGGAAACACCAGACCCAGGCTCACTGAAAGACGGAGACCTAGTCATGGGACCACAGAACATTTCCGTGTCCCCACCTCACCACCACATCCACAGGGCTTCTGTGTAATAACAGGGATTAGAGCTAAAAGAACTGCAAGACGCAGACCCTATTTAAGGAGTCTCCAGGGAAACCCAAAGACAACAGGGGAGACAGAAACAAGAACACCCGAAGAAATTTTAGCCCTTGACACCATAGCTACTGCAAACAGTAAAAACAGACTAGCTCCTAGCCAGATAAACATAAAACCTGACACTAAAGGACTATCTACCTCAGTAATTTTTACCCAATACATCAAACTAGCTTTCAACAAAAAATTACAAGGCATGCTAAAAGCTTAAAAAAACAAATAAACCAGAGTATGAAGAGACAAGCAAGCACCAGAACCAGACTTAGACAGATTCATATATGACGGAGATTTTGGAATTATCACACCAGGAATTTGAAATAACCATGATCCATATGCTAAGGGCTCTACTGGAAAAAGTGGAGAGCATGCAAGAATAGATGGGTAATGTAAGCAGAGAGATCAAGACTAAAGGAAAGACTCTAAAGGAAATACTAGACGTCAAAAACACTCTAACTGAATGGAGAACGCCTTTGATGGACTCATCCGTAGACTGGACACAGCCAAGTAAACAACCAGTGAGTTTGAATATATGTTAATAGAAATTTCTCAAGCTGAAATGCAAAGATTAAAAGAAAGAAAGGAACAGTGGAACAGAATAGCCAATAACTGTGGGACAATTACAAAAGGTGTAACGTACACATAATGGGAAGATCAGAAGAAGAAGAAAAAAGAATAAAAACAGAAGAAATATTTGAATTGATAACAGTTAAGACATCTCCAAAATTGATGACAGACTCTAAGCCACAGATCTAGGAAGCTCAGAGATACTAAGTAGGAAAAATACCCCAAAAATCTATGCTGTATATCATATTCAACATATCATATTCCATGTCTACAATGTAGACAACCAAAGACAAAGAGAAAATCTTGAAAAGGGCCAGAGAGGGAAAAAAATATCCTATCTATAGAGGAACAAGGGTAAGAATTACATCGGACTTGTCTTCAGAAACCATGCAAGCAAGAAAAGAGTGGAATGAAATATTTAAAGTGTTGAAAGAAAAAAGAAAAATACTAACAACAGGAGAAAATAGTCAGTTTACAGAAAAAGAAATGCAAATGGTTCTTAAACATTAGTAAATATGCTCAACTCCATTCATAAGAAAAAGGAACAAAAAATAAAACTGTGCTGATATACCATTTCTTACCTATAAATTTGACAAATATTAAAAATAATATGAACTGGTGTTAGAGTCTGGGGGATTCAGGCACTTTCATACATTACTGTGGAGATGAAATTGAGACAGCGTTTATGAAGGGCACTTCAGTAATATTTACTAAACTTACAAATACCCAGGTCCTTTGACTCAACAATCTCTCTTCTGGAAATTTATCTTAGATATCTATGGGCACATGTGCAGAATCGTGTGTGTAGAAGATTCCTCACTGAAGCACTACTCGTGGTAGCAAAAGATTGGAAACAGCCCATCAAGAATGTCCATCATGAATGACTGGTCATATGAATTATAATAAACCCATAAGGTAAAATCTTGAGCAGTTTGTTAAAGGGAAAAAAAGGGGGGGGGGGAAGC
>NC_041226.1:1563698-1598753 GCF_002837175.3 Physeter macrocephalus | reverse complement strand
GGGCTTCCCTGGTGGCGCAGTGGTTGGGAGTCCGCCTGCCGCTGCGGGGGACACGGGTTCGTGCCCCGGTCCGGGAAGATCTCACATGCCGCGGAGCGGCTGGGCCCGTGAGCCATGGCCGCTGAGCCTGCGCGTCCGGAGCCTGTGCTCCGCAACGGGAGAGGCCACAGCAGTGAGAGGCCCGCGTACCGCAAAAAAAAAAAAAAAAAAAAAAAAAAAAATACAGTGCAGAACAGTGTATATGTTATGCCATCATTTGTGTCCTAAAAAGAAAGCTTTTCTATTTATACATGTAAGTAATATCTCTATAAATACATGCAATCTCTTTGGTTGCCTCCAGGAAAAGAAATTGTATAGCTGAGGGATAAGAGGTAGGAGGGAGAATTCTCACTATATACACTTCTTACCTTTTCGAACCACGTGAATGTAGTATCTATTTACAAAGGCATAAGCCCGGTTTAATTTTTTTAATAATTACATTCCCCTCCTTCAAAGGAGTGGAAGCACAGTGCCAGATGCAAAGGTCTTGGGAGCAACCGCAGAAGATGCTGTGATTAGGGACCACGTTCCCACACACGACCCCAGGAGCATGAACTGACACATCTCTGAAAACGTGACAACGTCTAACCCCTCAGGCTCCAGGGCAGCTCTGTGGGTTGCTTCTCCTCCCTGTCTCTTCCACTGCAGTGCCTGTCTTTCCTTAGCCGTGCTCAGCTCCCTTCCTGCCCATCTTGCCTTCCTGCCTGTCCCTATTTCTCCTGTCACAAAACGTAGCTGACAAAGCCCGGGACTTTCTTCACTTAAATTGTCCCAGCATCACATCACTTTGCGGCCCACCTCCCACTCCGAGTGCATCCTGGTGGCCAGCAAGCTGCCAGCTTCCTCATGTGGTCTCCCCTTCTTGTTTGCCTCTTTAACTCCATTTTTCTTCACTTTCCTTTTGGTCACTCCAGTGTAGCCCATTTTAACTTTTCTTGCCTATTTCCCTAACTTTCAGAACACAGATGGAGGTCAAACAGTAACAACAACAGAACAATAATATGTATCAAATATATTTATAGAAAGTTAATATTTATAGAGATATATATATTTACAGAAAGAACTTCACATACATTATTTCATTTAAACTTCATTACATTGTGACTCAGACATTATTATCTGTCTGTTAAGGTGGAGGAAACTGAGGCTTAGAGAGGTTAAGACACCTGACTGAAGTCACACAGCTAAGTGAGGGAGCAGGATTCTAACAGAGACCTTCCAACACCAAATCTTGAGTTTTCTTCTCCTTTAATATCTCGTGAAATTTAACAATAACTTAAAACTGGGGCCGGGGGGGTGGGTTCTGTTAAATAGCTAACTTAGGGATTCTTCCATTCGACCAATTAGTGAAAAAAAGCTTCCCTTTTTCTCTAAAGGCCTCTTCAATATTTGCTTCTTCCTTTATAGTTGATGGAACGTTCCTAGTATTCTCTAAGGATGGTTAGAAACAAGTAGCAAATCACTACTCATTGGTCTCATTGGTGCCACCCAAATTCTCCTGAAATGAATGAGGTTCTCAGCCTTCTGCACTGACCCTGCGGGACCTGACAGAGCTAATCGCGCTTGGCTTGCATACGCTTGTCTCGCATCTTCCACGACTACGACCATCCTCCGTTTCCTCCTCCTTCAGCAACACTTTCTCAGTCTCTCGGTTTCCTTTGCCGCATCCCCCTCTGCTTCTCAGCATCCAACACTTGGAGCATCCAGAGGCTCAGTCCCCGAGCCATTCTCTATACTCCCTTCCTAGACGATTTCATCTCCTCCCAAATCTCTAAATGCAGTCCAGTCACTGAGACATCCCGAATTACCTCTCTGGACCCCCCTCTCCCCTAAACAATAATGTGTAACCAGCCCCCTCCCTGCCACCTCTGCCTGACTGTCCAGGGGGCCTCCAACACCCAACACTACCACTCCTCCCAGAAATCCAGGCACCCAGGTATCTCCTGTCTCAGTCCGAGGCACCGGCATTCACTCAGCGGCTCAGACCCCAAATGAGGGTCACTCTTCATCCAAACCCTAACGGTTCTACTTTCAAGACACACCCCAAACCCAGCCACCTGTCCCCGTCTTCGCTGATGCCACTTTGGCTTCACACCAGCCTCTCCCCCACATGCTGCAACGCCTGGCCCTCTGGTTCCTCTGCTTCAGCGTGTCATCCAGGCCACATCGACACGTCAGATCCTCTCACTCCCCCGTCGCCCTTACACCCAACTACCTGCAACACCTGTGAGCGCCTGAGCCCCGACTTCTTCCCGACATCATCTCCGACTTCCCACATGGTCCCCCCTGCTTCCCGTAAACATGGCTCCTTGAGTTTCCCTAAGATGCCGAGTACGTTCCCATCATCTGGCTGACATTGTGCTCGGAACACTTTTCTCAAACACCCCATGGCTTTGTGGAGGTCTCCATGGAATTGCCATCCTCTTAGGGAGAAGTTCCTTGGTCACTCTACCTAAAACAGCGCTTCTGTCACTCACTATCGTTAGTTTTTGCCACAATAATTATTATTGGCCAATGTGTTTACAATAAACAAAATAGACAAGGCCCTTGCTGTCGTGAAGCTTACATTCCATGCAGAGAAGCAGACAACAAACAAGTAAAGAAGGTAATTCTAGAGAGTATCGTGTGCTATCAGAAAATAAGAGTCCTGCAGAGGTGCCTGGAAGCTCTTCTTTCTAAGGAAATGACAAAAAAAAGGAGCTGACCTTGCTAAGACCTGAGTGAGGAGAATTCCAGCTGCACAGAGTCCACAGCAAGAATGAGAGTGAAATGACTGAGGAACGGAAGGTCAATGGAAGCAGCAGCGTACGTGCAGGCTGGAGTTGTGTCAGACGAAGGAGAGATGGGCCAGATCCTATAGAACCTGCGAAACCTTGCTGAGGAGTTGGGCGTCATTCCAGGTGTGATGAACGACCACTGTGATTGATGATTCCCTCGAAAGGGTCCACACAATGGACAACACCGTGCGGTTACTTCACTTTTCAAACGTAACAAACACTGAGCGGTGTTTAAAAACACAATGAAAGTCCTCTGGAATTTTATTAACTCTCATTGTAATCAGTCTTTATCTTTCCCAATACTTCCTGTAACTCCTTATTCTTTCCCAAGACTATATTTTCCCCCTGGTTTCTCAACTCCCACTTGTCCCCAGCTTAAGCTTAATTTGTAACCAGGAACCCACTGAGTCATCTGTCCATATTCTCTGCTCCATTTTTTCCACCTTGGCTCTTTAATAGGATGCTGAGCTTAATGGAACATCTATCTGCCTCTCTGTCCTGTGCTTCTTCGTGATTCAGCCGGTAATTACCAAGTTACCATTTTTATAACAAGTACCTAAAAACATAAGACATAGGAAGAATAGAAAAACTATAAAAGCATGGATTATATTAAGAAGAAAATAGTATTAGAGGTGTGACTTAAATTTCTAGCATGTATCAAACGTGGTGAAGGATGAGTGAAAAAGAAAAGAAGGGTAAAGAGAAAACTATTAACAAAGAAAGCAAGGGCATCTAACTTCTACTATCTATCTGCCAGCAAAAACTTCATACTTCATTAAAGAATTGCTTTTCCAATTAAATCAGAATTTTTTAGAGTAGGAGAAAATATCCAGAAAAATATTATTGAGTACTTATTTTGTACAAGACATTGTACTAGAGTTTGTTTGGGACATGCATACAAAAAAGACAGGATTCTTCCTGTCTTTTATTTTTATATAGTCTATATTCGCTTACATTTTTCTTTTCCTTTATTTTCTCCTGCATTTCCCTGCTTTCATCTGGGAACGTTTTCCTTCTGCCTGAATAACTCTCTGTGGTTTTTCTTTCAGTGAAGCCTATAGGCCACAAATTCCTTCAGTTTTTGTTTGTTGGAAAATGTGTTCATTGCACTCTCACCTTTTCAGATATTTTCATTGGGTATAGAACTCCTGATTCACAGGCCTTTTATTTTATTGTCTTATAGCTTCTGTAATTTCAGTGGAGAAGTCATCTGTAAGTCTCATTGTCGATACTTTGCAGGTAATGTGTCTTCTACCTCGAGATGTTTTTAATATTTTTCTTTTTGTCTTTGGCTTTTCAGAAGCATTAATATGTTGTGCTTAGACACAATTTTTTGTGTGTTTACTCTGCTTGGGATTTACTGAGCTTCTTAAATCTCTAATGGAGGACCTCCAGTTTTGGAAAACTCTTGATCATGTTTTTGAATATTGCTTCTTCCCTATTCTCTCTTTTCTGGGACTACAGGTATGTGTATATTAGACAGTTTTTGTTTTGTTTCCCATTCCTTTTCTCTTTGTACTTCAGTTTCAGTATTTTCTAATTGTCTCTCTTCCAATTCACTAATCCCATTTTCTACTGAGTCCATTCTGCTATTAAACCACTCACTAAGTGCTTAATTTCAGGTAATGGTTTTGTCAGTTCTAAAATGTCCATTTGAATTTTTTTAAATAGATTCCCATTCTCTGGTGAAATTTTCCATACTTTCATCTGTTATTTCCATCCCCCTATATACATGTGTGTGTGTATATATATATATATATATATATATATATATATATATATTCTTGAATATTATTTTAAAGTTCTTATCTATTAACTCCCTCCATCCCCCTATATACATGTGTGTGTGTATATATATATATATATATATATATTCTTGAATATTATTTTAAAGTTCTTATCTATTAACTCCATTAGTTTTAGCATGTGGTCTGCTTCTGCTGTCTGGTTTTTATCTCTTTATCATCATCTGCATTTTCTTGCTTCTTTGCATGTCTAGATGCTGTTGATTGTAGGCCAGATGTTACATATAAAAAATGGGAGGATCCTGACAATGCTGAATTCCATTCTTTCAGAAAGACTGGGGGAGGGGCTGACCACCTGAATCCAACCAGGAATTGAGTTGGGTTGGTGCTGGGTTGCACTTTTAGGCAGACTCTGGACCTGTGGTTCACCCCTGCTCCTTGGTGTAGCCCCCTGACCCCATGCTTCTGAAGGGGATGCTGGTGGGTATGTTTCCTCAACCCTGAAAGATTATGTGAAATCTCTCTCTACCCTTCAGAGGTATTAAAACCAGCTCTCCAGACTCCTGGCCCCAGAAAGTTTCTGAGTCTGAAGCCCCTCAAGTTTCCAGTTTGTCCCACTAGCCCCATGGGGGTTAAAGCTTTGCCAGTTTCTCTTTCCTTCACAAGGACCCTCTGCCTGAGCCGAGTCTGAGCCTCAACCTGTGTCCAGAATCAATGAGTACTCCAGGGCCAAAAACAGCTGTCAATCACCTGGGCACCTGCCTCAGAGGGGTCACTGAAGTCCCACCCCCTGGGCATGACTGTCTGTGAGAAAAGCCAAGGGGGCTTGTCCAAGTTCTTCCGAGACCTAGCTTGTCTGCACTGATGCTAATATGAGGACATAAAAACAAATGCGAGGTTATTCACCAGGCTAAAAGCATAGCCTTCAACAACTAACTTAGACTTGCCAGCCTTCGCTTATAAGACTGCATGAATGCAGACAGGTTCAAGGTGAGGGTTAAGGTCATCAGTGAATTACCTTCTTAGGTCTTCATAAAGGCGGCTTTACAACATTCATGAAACAATCACCTCAACCAGCATTTTCCACTGAGGTACTGAACAGAGAAAACACAAAATCAAAAATTACATTCCAAATTTGTCTAAGGATATATATGGCAGTAAAATTGTACCCTATATGAGCCTCCTGGCACATTAATTTTATTAATTATGTTGGTATGTAAACTCACCTCTAGATAATTATGCTGGCTTCTCGATATTATAAAACAGAGAAAATATTGTTTATTCTTTTCTTTTTTTTTTTTTTTTTTTGCGGTACGCAGGCCTCTCACTGTTGTGGCCTCTCCCGTTGCGGAGCACAGGCTCCGGACGCGCAGGCTCAGCGGCCGTGGCTCACGGGCCCAGCCGCTCCGTGGCATGTGGGATCTTCCCGGACCGGGGCATGAACCGGCGTCCCCTGCATCGGCAGGCGGACTCTCAACCACTGTGCCACCAGGGAAGCCCCAATATTGTTTATTCTTACAATCTCTCTAAGAACTTTACCAAGCTAACCTTGCAAGAAAGTGGAAAGCACAGCATCTTTAAGCATCTTCTTGTAGATACCTTGGCCGATTCAACAAAGCCCTTTCCCTGGGGCACAGCGGCTGCTCTTTGGCCGAGCTGGCCCTCAGCATGGTGGTGAGCAGGGTTTCTGCAGCAGCCTCTGAACGAAATCCAGAAAGTCTCTCTGCCCAAAACTTCTCCCCTCACACTAATGCAATTAAAACCAAACAACTGCAACAACAAAATCAGAGGGGAAAAGAGAGGGAGTCTTATTCATGAACTAGCCAGACCCAGAAGACACTGTCAGTATCAAGTGGTGTGTGAACATTTATCGAGAATAATTAAATAGCATGGGCTTAAAGAAAAGTAAGAAAATACAGAGACACCCAGAACACTACATCACGGTAGACAGTTAATGTGGGTGAGGCGTTCTTATTTGCAATATACAGGAGCAACTTGAGGGCAAAGGAAGTGAAAGTGTTTTTTTTTTCTTTCTGTAGTCATTTTTTAAAATATATCTTTTTGGAGTATAGTTGCTTTACAATGTTGTGTTAGTTTCTGCTGTACAACAAAGTGAATCAGCTATACGTATACATATATCCCCATAGCCCCTCCCTCTTGTGTCTCCCTCCCACCCTCCCTATCCCACCCCTCTAGGTGGTCACACAGCATCAAATTGATCTCCCTGTGCTATGAAGCAGCTTCCCACTATCCATCCATTTTACATTTGGTAGTGTATATATGTCAGTGCTGCTCTCTCACTTCGCCCCAGCTTCCCCTTCCCACCCTGTGTCCTCAAGTCCATTCTCTACGTCTGCGTCTTTAGGCCTGCCCTGTCAGTAGGTTCATCGGTACCGTTTTTTTAGATTCTATATACGTGCGTTAGCATACGGTATTTGTTTCTTCTCTGAAAGCATGTTTTAAACACCAGCAGTGGTGATGTTTCCTTCTCCACAGTGCTGTAATTTGTTCATGTACGTATTTTAATCAACCACCCATATTTGGGGTGTTTCCTTTAGTATGGCATCATTTACTTCAATCCATTAATACACACAGGAAAAGGACAATAAAAAGTTCTTAGTATTTCTAAGTATACCCTAATATGGAGAGAATGCTATATTTTGAATCAGTTCTCATGTGAAAATCTACAAGGAGATCCATCTGACAGTGCCCATTCTTAATCTTTGAACATTTCTTTAACGATAGCTGAATTTTACTTATGTATTTTACTTTCTATCTTTCCAATTGGGTTGGATGCTCATGTAGCACTTTTCCTGTCGGTTTCAAGTAAGTATGTGATTATGTGGATTTCGAATGCGATAGTTACCAGTGACTAACCCAAAACCTAAAAACTATGGCTGTCATGGCCAATGAGCCTGCGCGTCCGGAGCCTGTGCTCCGCAACGGGAGAGGCCACAACAGAGGGAGGCCCGCGTACCACAAAAAAAAAAACAAAAAAAAAACTATGGCTGTTTCCTCTGTAAAAATTATTGGAACGTGAAATAAATTTGAAAACATAATTTGAAGTAAAACATCAATATTCACGCACCTAAAGAAAGGTGTGCTCCCCTTTGCTAAGTTGTAGAAAACCACTTATACTATATGACAAACTATGGAATCAGACCCTGAATCTCTGACATACTCTTTTCCACAGAACAATATGCAAAGGAATGTCCCCCCACAATTCATAAACCCCTGTAATCCACAGAAGGAAAGATAAAGTAAAATAAGCAAAACAAGACACTATAGCAAAGTAGAAAGAGGACAGTTCAGAACCCTGCCACCTGGCAGACAAGACAAGCTCTTTAATGGTCCTAAGACCAATTTCCTCATCTGTACAGTGAGGATGAGAATAATATTTGCCCCGTACTTGTTTTGAGAATAAAGACAGAGAGACCATGTAAAATGCCTGATACCGAAAAGAGGCTCAATAAAAGTACGTCTTATTAATGAGCAGAAATTAATTTTACATAAACAGTAAAGCTATTTTCAACAAAGGAAAAATAAAGAGGAAATGATATTTATGAAGAGTAAGTAATAACAAAGGGAAAAGCAAAACAACAAAAACCCTTTTAATACAGTACGGTCCCACCATACAAACCCACGTTTGAATGGGGTAGGGGCTCGGGAGGGAAGCCTGGCGGACAAACGGGAGGCCAGGCCCTGCTTGTTACAATCGTGAACTTGCCGAGCGTTTGTGTTCTAGTTCACAGGCTTTCAGTCGTGTGCTTAATGTTACTTACATAATGAAAAAATTTGTTTTTGAATGTTGAAAGCTAAATGATGCCCTTTCTCATAAAAATTACCAACTTCCTAGCAGAGACATTCAAAATATTGTTTTATATACTCCAGAGCTGTTTGTGTAATTGCTAATAATAATTTCATTCAATTCATCATTTATTGAGAGCCTGTGGGCCAGAGTCCAGAAGGAAACAAAATAAATGAGATAGGGCTCTGTCCTCAATATGTCCCTTGACAATAACAATGGTGGTAGTTCTCTTATTGTAAATCAGCTTGTTCATTAGGCTTCCAGGGAAACAGAGAAAGAGAGAGAGAGAGTGGGAGGGGAAGGGGAGGGGGGGGGGGGGGGGGGGGGGGGGGGGGGGGGGGGGGGGGGGGGGGGGGGGGGGGGGGGGGGGGGGGGGGGGGGGGGGGGGGGGGGGGGGGGGGAGGGGGGGGGAGGGGGGGGGGAGGGGAGGAGAGGGCCCGGGAGGTTGATCGAAAGGCATTGTGGAGGCTGGCTTGGCAAATTCAAAGTCTGCAGGGCAGGCCTGCAGGCTGGAAACTCTGGGGCCAGAGGAATTTCTTCTACTTCAGGGAAACCTTACTTCTGCTTCTAAGGTTAAATTGATTGGATCAGGCCCACCAGATCACCTAGGATAATCTCATCTACTTAAAGCCATCTGATCCAGATGTTAACACCACCTACAAATACCTGAGAGCAAGCCTTCAGGACTGTTGATTGGATAACTGGGGGCTGCAGCCTCTCCAGGTGGACACTCACACTGACCCCCCCCCACCCCCGCAGGCACCCAACTTTGCGCTCCTTTATCTTCTCCTACTTCCTCATTTACTTAAAGCCGCTGGTGTCTCAGCTCATTTCAGACCCCACCAGAAACAGGGCTCTCGGGAAGCAAGGTCCTTGCTAAACCCCTGTCTTCCCTCCCAAGGCCAGCTGGACACAACACTTGGTTGTTCGGGAGCTTTCCACGTAGCTGAACCATCATTAATCAAACACGGTGTTGTTACTACACAGGTATAAAAGCTCTGTCACTGGACGGAGTTCTTATTCTGGGTAAAAACAAAGGCCATTGCTTTGATCCTGGCAAAACCAAGGTAGAGAGGAACCAGAAAAGTTCACGAACGGCAAAAGCCACTTCCTACTAACCGCACATCACGTGCCAGGAGCCAACACTGCAGGCTCCAAATGTTCTGTGATTCATTAACCTTTATTTTTACCTTTTTATTGGGCAGTCTCCTGTTTGAGCTTACTTGAGGCTGTGGTCCCTTACTTATTCACATAACCAGCCTTGCTCACGTCACACGTGTCTACGTTGCAGCCATTCTGCCCCCCCGGGGACTCTAGGCAACAGCTGGAGACCTGTTTGGTGGCCACCACTACAGGCGGAGGGGTGCTGCTGGCATCTACAGGTAGAGGTGCATCTACAATGGACAGGACAGGACCCCATGATGAAGGATTATCCCACCCAAATGCCACTAGTGCCAAAGTTAAGAAACCCTGGTCCAGCATGAGTCCTGCCACAAATTCCAATCAAGTTCCTCAAAAACTAAGGCTATAAAGAAAATAAACTTGCTAAATTTTCTTAACTTCTAGTTTCCAGACATTGCTGACATTTCCCTTCAAAATCATATTAGAGTTTTTAGTGATTTTGAAAGAGTAAGATGAAGAAAATATGTCTGCTTTGAAACTAGCTGAAACACACATGTTCTGAGTGAAAGTTACTGTTATTGATTGTAGTCTTAAATCTTTAAATATGATCACATGTATGAGATGTCCACCACAGTGCTGTTAGTTTATCATGAAACATAATTTATGGTATTGATTTTTTTAAGTAACATATTTCAAGTGATTTATTCAATTTTCACTTATTCTTTAACAGAACCTACATTAAATATCACGTGCTCCTTTCAAAATCCATTTCACCTCAAATGTGGAAGGAGAGGAAGTTTTCTAGATCATAACTGTAGCATCCTCACGTCCAGTGATTCTAATTTACGTGTAATACATTTTCTGCTAACAATCCAATATATTTGTCTTTGAGGAAAAAATAAAGCCTAAAAATAAACTGAAAACTGTGGGTTTTTCATTCCCCATTGTATTAATCAGGATTCTCTAAAGAAATATAATCAATATGATATATGTGTGTTCATATAGAGAGAGAGAGAAAGAAAGATTGATTACATGTAATAGTATTGCATTATATATTTAAAGACATACACAGAGGGAGATTTATTGTAGGGAACTGGCCCCTGCGATTAGGAAGGCTGGCAAGTCCAAAATCTGCAGGGCTGTCCAAAGGCTCGAAGCTGCTGTACAACCAGGAAGAGCCCACGTCCTAGTTTGAAGGCCGTCAGGTGGGAAAATTCTCTCTTACTCAGGAGGGGGGAGTCAGCCTGTTGTTCTAGTCAGGCCTTCAACTGATTGGATGAGGCCCACCCTCATCTTGGAAGGCAATCAGCTTTACTCGGGCTACTGATATAAATGTCAGCCTCAACCAAAAGAACCTTCACGGAAACACCCAGAATAATGTTTGACCAAATTTCTGGCACATAAAATTAACTATCACACCCACTGAGGGAAAAAATGACACCAGGAAAAGGGAAGAAAAAATAGAAATAACTTAAATGTCCAATAATAAGGAATCAGTTAAATAGACTAATTCAGCCACAAACTGATATACATAAACCATTATTTTTTAGTGTAGTAGAAGATTGCTTAGTATCATGGAAAAGTTTCTTAAATACCATTGCACAGGCTCTACCATTATAGACAAGAATTCTTATTGTACCTTGATATAGAACTCATCCAGGCCTAGAAATTTAAATCTATTTAATGCTCGCAGGTACTCACTTATCAGAGCAGTAAAATGGAATCACGTAATTGGAAGGAAAGTTTGTGATGATCTCATCCAAATACCCGCTAAGAGTGATAAAGAACAATAAGACGGTGATTTCAGTTTACCTTAAATTATTGATGAAACCTTGATTTCAGACACTTTAAAATAATAAGCATTTAAATATCAGACTAAGATTTTATGCTGACCGCTAAAAAGCATGGGAAAAGTACAAACCTATCATGGCAAAATAATGCTTCACTATTCCTATTTTTTATTAACACACACAAAAAAATTCCTATTTTTTTGTTACACAGGAGGGACTGATTTGTGCTCTGCTGAGTATTGTTACCGTCAAAGGAAACCCTAGGCATCGGTCTGGGTCCTGCTGGTGATGCGTGAGGATTCTGTGTCGGGTGACAAAAAAATATAGTTGCTTGGGATCCATCTCAGACGAACTGCTAGGATTTCCCTCCCCGTCTGGTGAGAATGCTGGTCTAGATTTTTACTTAAACTTTTGACTTGCTTTTTTCAGACATGCCCAAGCAAAAAGCAAAAAAGGGTGTTGGCCATGCAAATTACGATACAAAAAACAGGCCTACAATTTCAGAAACAGTGTTTTCACAACTACGTTTTCCCACGTCTAAAACAGAGGTTTTTTTTAATCAGAGAGAGTCTTACTGAAGTCATTTCTGAAGTTAATCACAAAAAAGTAAAAAGATTATCGATTTTAACTTGATTAGTGTCAGGGACCAGCCTTTCAGAATCCAGTTATAAATTTATAGCACATCTATCTGCTAACAAAGAAGAATGTCTATAAAATACGTTAAGATCCTTGGACAAAAAGGTACTACTAGCCCCAAACTCTGAAGCTACAGCATTATTATAGCTACAGTACTCAACATAATCAGAAAATTTTTCTTTAGTTTTGCAAAACCAGTTACTGAAATATATTACCTCTATTGAGAGGTTAATGAATTAATTTTTCTTAAACCAAATTCAATAATTTATTGAAAGACCTTCCTTCCCACAGCAGACAGCTTCCTCTAAGTGGCCACCAAATAAAGATGATGCTACTGAACCAGGTCTGTGTACCAGGGGTTCCAGAACTTTACCTAGAAGTTACCTGGGATCTTTGTTTAAAATGTACATTCCTGAGATCAACCCATAGAGATTCCAATTCAGTATGTCTGGAGTGGGACCAAAACATCCACGTTTTTTAAAATTATTTTATTTATTTACTTTTGGCTGCATTGGGTCTTCGTTGGGTTGCGTGGGCTTCTCATTGCAGTGGCTTCTCTTGTTGCAGAGCACGGGCTCTAAGGCTCGAGGGCTTTAGCAGTTGTGGCTCGCGGGCTCTAGAGCACAGGCTCAGTTGTAGTACACGGCCTTGGTTGCTCCGCGGCATGTGGGATCTTCCCGGACCAGGGCTCGAACCCGTGTCCCCCTCACTGGCAGGCGGATTCTTAACCACTGCACCACCAGAGAAGCCCCCAAAACATCCACATTTTTAAAGCATAGCCAAGGGACTCTGGGTGGATAGCCAAGGATAAATCAATCAATAAATAATAAATTAATAAATGGTAAAGATTTCATATGTATACTTAGTTACATATTTATTCTTGGCTACTAAAACACAACCGTTCTCATGAAGGAGAGGGACCCTCCTTTTCTAGGTGTATATACCTAATATAAATATTACTGCAAAAGTAATACAGGCTTGCTGTAAAACATCCAGACAATCCAGAAGCATACGAAGTAAAAATTTTTAAATTTAAAAATCCCTCCCCTCCTCTCATGGGCACTCTAGTCCTTGAAGTGTATCCTTCCAGGCCTTTTCTAAGTACCGACCTATATGTTTAAGGTTGTCTCTTTAAATGGGAACAAATTACACAGATGATATGCAGCTTGCTTTTTAAAAAATCAATGCTGCGCCATGGACATCCTCCTCTTCAGAACCTGCAGACTTACCTCGTTTTTTGTTTGTTTTTTTTTTTTTAGATTATTTATTTATTGGCTGCATTGGGTCTTCGTTGCTGTGCGTGGGCTTTTCTCCATTTGCCGCGAGAGGGGGCCACTCCTCGCCGCGGCGCGCGGGCCTCCCACCGCGGTGGCCTCTCCTGCTGCGGAGCGGGGGCTCCAGGCACGCGGGCTTCAGTAGCTGTGTCTCGCGGGCTCTAGAGCGCAGGCCCAGCAGGCGTGGCTCACGGGCCCAGCCGCTCCGCGACATGCGGGATCCTCCCGGACCGGGGCTCGAACCCGTGTCCCCTGCCTTGGCAGGCAGAGTCTTAACCACTGCGCCACCAGGGCAGCCCTACCTCGTTCTTCCTTCACAGCCACTTCATCTTCTGTAGAATCGATGCACTGTGATTCATCGATTTCTCCTACTGATTAGTGTTTGGACTGCCAACGGTTTTTCCCTCTATGGACGATTCTAGGCAATCTCCGGTGACCTGAAGTCAGAACCCCTCCTCGCAGGACCGCGGGACATGATGCTCAGAGGTGAGAGGTGCGCCCGGGGTCGTGCGGCCCAAAGCACCTGCCCCTTTAGCGCCGTCCGTGGTGTCACCCTTCTCCCCAGGAGGCTTTCCTAACCTGTTCGTAATAGTCAACTCTAGCCGATCAACATGGATTGCGGTCCTGCTAAGTGCACGGCCCCATGCGACGTGCTGGGAACTCAAGGCTGCACGTCGCCGCCCTCAGGGGACTCGCCATCACGCTGTCAGGTGCCAACTGGTGATGGAAACAAGAGTAGAGGGAGAACAGGGGTAGGGGCGACGGCCTCCCCAGGCCCCGCTGTCACCCGCTGAAAACCTCCACGAACTCTGCCCTCTCCATGACCCCGGCCGCTCTCGGTACCTGGCCGCCTTTCCGGAGATGAAATCACCCAAGAGCATCCCACACAGTTCTCCTCTGGGAGACGCTGGCCGTACATCTTGCAATAAGTAAGTAAATAAACAAGCATATAAATATACATTACACACACCTGCGTTGGGGGGTGGGTACAGACAACACACCTGGAAGTGAGACCCAGCCCCGCACGTGGATGTCACGCCGCGCGTTCCTTCCGGGAATTTCCATGTGCGGGTCAGACACAAAACGCATTCGCTCTCTGACATGCAGAGCTGTGTGTGGTTCGCGTTCTGTGTTTATCTCTCTAAGGCGATTCGCTGTTCATTCATGTTCAATATGTCCGGGCTGTTCCAGGTGCGACGTGTGATCGATCTCCTTGTTTCTCCCGCTCGCATCACACTCCATCCCGTCCACACCCTCAAGTTTAGGGTTCTTTCCTAGTTGACTTGTTCCCTCCGTTCTGTCCTCAGCAGAGACAGCCACTGTCCTCTTCGGATAACAGTTCTTCGTAATCTGAATGCCATCAATAAGTCTCGTTTCTACCGATTTCCTCGTCCCATTTCCATTGTCCTTCATTTCCGACCTTACGCTATGTCTTGGATTTTCCCTGCACGTCCCGTGCAGTAGGACATGCTCCCAACACCACGGGGGGTGAGCCCTGCAAGTCAGGCTTTGTCACCCACACGCCCAAGTCCCCAGAAGGGGCTGCTCCTCCTCAAGAGGGCCTGTTACCTTCCAGGCCTTCAGTTCCCCTCTCCCAACACCACCGTGCCGGTCGGCAGGGTGCCTGACTACACCTCACAAGAGGAGAAGCTTTTGCGTTCTCTAAGACAGTACCTGCGGCTGCTTTCCAAAATGTTCCTCATCCGCTCAAGGTATTTTATACTCGTCGGCCTTGATGTTACAGCACTGACTTTGAAGGCGATGTTTTCATGCCAAGCCCCAGCCTTGCCATCCTTGCTAAGTAAACATACCCTCTGGCACGATAGGTCAGCGAATGTTGACACCGGGTCAGAAAGCAATTTTTGAGCAGGAGGCTAATGCTAACGTCTTCCTCGTCCTTTGTGAGTGATGAGCTCCTCTTCACCTTTTGGGACAGATTGACCCTCAGGTAAAGTACGTGCTCCCCCTTCCTTTCCCTTCACTGTAGGGACGTTTGCTGTTGTTCTTAGACCCTGCAGAAAGGAGAGAAAACCCTAAATGAGGGATCTGAACAACCCTGCAGGCTCCTTGGGACAGATTGACCCTCAGGTAAAGTACGTGCTCCCCCTTCCTTTCCCTTCACTGTAGGGACGTTTGCTGTTGTTCCTTAGACCCTGCAGAAAGGAGAGAAAACCCTAAATGAGGGATCTGAACAACCCTGAAGGCTCCATTAGACCTTGGCAGACACCCAAGGAGACCACCAAGCTTGCTCCTAAGTGCACAGTGTCTAATAAAAATGTGATGATGATTACTATTATACATTTATTGAGCAGCAAAAATGCGCTACATTTTAAAATGTATGCGCTCTGTTATTCATACCTCCTCATGGGTGTGCAGAAACTGCTGGCTCTTTATCTCCCCGGGTACCTGCATCTTGTTTTCCTGGCCTGATGACTGCCTATGGCCACCATTCTGCTCATGTGCTGGGGTTTTTCCGTGGACCAAGGGCTTCACCTGACCGTCACCTCGCACCAGGACCACTTAATTGTGGGTCGAGCTCCATTCTATGGAGTCAAGGGTATTTACCCAGCCCATTGGATTTTGTTTTTCTATTTCTCCAGAGGAAAGCATTTGTTTGAGCTTTCAAAGTGAGGAATTTGCTTCTTCACCCAGAGATCACACACACACACACATGCACACAAGCAACTTCATATCCTGAATCCGCTTCTGATTTAGAAATCACGGCAGGAAATCACTGCCCTCTCAGGCGAACTCCCATTCTGTTTGGAGAATAACAACAACAAGAAATTAGTTCCTCGGGGAATTTCCCCCAACAACCATTGCTTTACAAGTACTTTATCAACTCTTAGGCAAAGTGTCTTAAAATACAGCAAATGTTTAACAAGTGGGAAACCACAAGTTGCGTTTCAAACCAGAAATAGGTGCTTTGTGAACTGCTTGCTTTCTCTAAATTCTGCAGTGAAAAGAATAAAACCAGTCAATAGAAAACTCTTGTTGTAAATCAGGTGAAGTCTGTTGTTCTTTGTACCTCCCCTGCCTTAAAGCTGCAAGTCACCAAAATGACTCAGCCAAAGCAGAGAAAGACCATTGCAGGACCCAGCTGGACTGGGCGTCTGCACCCAGCACACCAAAGGCCAGTTCTTAAAAGGTCCCCTCCCTTTTTGCACCTGCAACTATTTTCAGGCACAAGTAATAGAAGTTAAATTGCTCACTTGTGAGCTGAATTCAGCACGGGCTCCTCATTCCGGACTGAACGGGAATCATCTTCTAGTGAAATTACATTTTACGAGCAATTTTTGTGTTTGTGTGTTACGGATAGAAGTTAAATTGCTCACTTGTGAGCTGAATTCAGCACGGGCTCCTCATTCCGACTGAACGGGAATCATCTTCTAGTGAAATTACATTTTACGAGCAATTTTTGTGTCTGTGTGTTATGGCTGAAACCAACCACCCTGAAGATGACAGCAAACACTCTCTTTGAAACTTAGTAGCATGCTAAAAGTATTTGTCATTCTCTCTCCTCCTGGCTTTTCTTTTTTGTGGTATGCGGGCCTCCCTCTGCTGCGGCCTCTCCCGCTGGGGAGCACAGGCTCCAGACGCGCAGGCTCAGCGGCCACGGCTCACGGGCCCAGCCGCTCCGCGGCATGTGGGATCCTCCCGGACCGGGGCGCGAACCCGGTTCCCCTGCATCGGCAGGCGGACGCGCAACCACTGCGCCACCAGGGAAGCCCCTGGCTTTTCTAAGATGATAAATCAACACCTGTCACACACATGCAAATTCAAAAAAACTAAAATAAATTCAAAGCTTCACGTTTCATTCCCCCCCCCAAAAAATCTGGATTTGAGTCAATAGTTCGCTCAAGAAAAATTCCTATAACAAAAAAAACCCATGGGCTTCCCTGGTGGCGCAGTGGTTGCGCGTCCGCCTGCCGATGCAGGGGAACCGGGTTCGCGCCCCGGTCCGGGAGGATCCCACATGCCGCGGAGCGGCTGGGCCCGTGAGCCGTGGCCGCTGAGCCTGCGCGTCCGGAGCCTGTGCTCCGCAACGGGAGAGGCCACAACAGAGGAAGGCCCGCATACCACACAAAAAAAAAAACCCAGCTTATCTCCAAATCCACCCAGTAAAACTACTGTCCTAATTTTTTTTTCTTAGTTGCTGTATTTAAAAACAGTTTGCAATTCATGCAATTCCTGTCTTTCTACACAGAGGAAGTAGTATATGTGTCCATGTTACAGCAAATTTATCAAGGTGTTAAGTGCAGTAAAGATAAATGAGTGAATTCACTTCGAGAAAGAGTGACCAGAACTGAAGGTCTCTTCCCGGGAGGGACTCGGGTGGGCAAGTGAATCGCCCAGGATGCCAGGTTTAGGAGGCTTTGGCGAGCTGACCCTGCCCTGGAGGGGCCCCGAGCGCGAGGCCTGCTTCCTCCCTTCCCCGAGTCTAGGTCACGCTGGGGTCGGCAAGGACGATGGGAGCAGGCGGGGCTGGTCCCTCTAACAGTCCCTTAAAGGACAGTGGCCCTCACTGCCAGGCCTGGAAGCCCCCGTCCGGTCCCCTTGTGGCGTTAAACCCGTGATGCTGAGCTGGGCAAGTCCTTTAAGCGGGATCCCCGTCTCCTGTCTCCACTGCGCCTGACGAAATGTTGCAGGGAAATGGAGGAGTAGGCCCGGGGCACAGGCTCTGTGCTTCTGGGGATGCAGCGATGCCTTTGGGGGAGGGGCAGGGCTCCGCAGGCAGAGCTCGGGGGTCTGTCAGTGCACCGGGGGGCAGACAGGCTAGAGTCCGTCTGTCTGTCTGGGCTCTCTCGGGGGCTGGAAATGCACCCCTGGACCCCCAGCCACTGGCGCTGGGGCACTCGTCGGTGAAAGGCCACTGTCACTCCATGAGGCTCGTCTGTAACTGGTGCCCACGGCCTCATTGCAAAGGCCCGGAGGTCATTGTCGCCATCAGCGGGGCTGCCATCAGGCAGTTGCTGAGAACTTCCCAGAGGGGCTCGCTGGTGGCCGGGGGCCGGGGGTCACTCATGTGGAAGAGCGGCCGCGCTCATTCCCAGGCCCCCGGCCATTAGGGAGCGAAGCAGCTCATTAGAGGTCCTACCCTCTCAACTCCAATTAGCCCCAGATAATGATGGACCGGGTCCCGCCGCAGACACCCAGAGCCACGCAGCTCTCCCCTCACCCATGATCTCGTCCGCGCATCCTCAGAGCTCAGCCCAGGACCCCGGCCTCCTCCTAACCAGCTGGGAACGGGGGCCCAGAGCGCTGGTCCCCATCCAGCACTTGCAGGGAAAGTGCGGGGCATGCAGAGGAGTGTAGAAAGTTTCCCCCAGCTCCTCATCTTCAGAGCAAGGGGGGCAAACCATGAGTCACAGAGCTTTTAAAGTCTCTTCTCTTTGCAGAAAACTGTACAAAACAAAAAGCCAACCTGAACCCTCCCTGTGTCATATTAATTTAGGAGTAAAAGGTGAGGCAGGGAAGCCAAGAGGGAGAGAAGGAAGCACTTCCCAGGAAAGCAGAAAATGGCATGAATCTGCTCTAAAAACAGCATCTTCACCAGGTACCGTGTGTTGGACCACTGGACAGAGGCCCCTGGGCCTCAGGCACTGCTGTCCACATGCTTTTGTCCGGTGTCATCAAGTTTAACTTGTTTCCTCCCTCTCTGAGCTGCTTAGCTCTCTATCTGTGTTGCAATTTCACACTGAGTTTGAAAGCCACAATTTTGAATTTCCAGCTTTCTGGCCACCTCAAGGAGTTTGTGTTTGTCCACCTGTGTCCTCACCTGCAGCCCCTTCCTTATACCTGGGTGCCATCTGAAAAGTGTCATGTGACTCACATCTGACCCTATTAATGGAACGTCTCCAGAGCTGTAACTGTCTAATCGTGAGGAAATGTATCATTCCATTGTTTCACTATCTTAAATGCATCAACTTGCTTTCTCTGTTATGACAATATTCTTTCCAATATGCAGCAGCACAATTTGGAGACTATTATTTTACTGACAGATCTTGTTCATGGGCACCAATGAAGGAGATATTTTCACAGATAATCCAAATAGCACAGAGCTCATATTTTATAGGGATGCTATTTGCTTATAGGGATGCATATTTCCTGTTGTCCTAAACTAACATCCCAAAGTCCCGATGGAAAAAAATCACAACTCTTTGGAATGTAACAGAACTGTCAAAAGTGACACGCAATCAGCTGTGCAAACAGCAAAACCTAAGTCACTCTTCTGTTTATCCTGTGCCGGGGTGAAAATATAAATGGTGGTTTCCAGTGGAAAATAAAACCAAAGAATATAGGCGCCCCCTTGTGGACGGATCCGACACTGCACGTCAGCATGGCTCGTCCACATCAGACTACGGCCTAAATCACGGGTAAGTTTTCCAAGACGTTCACCTTCCTAATTACTGCTCAGATGAACACGCGTCCTGCTAAGCAAGGACATCGGAGCTTCATGTGCCATGTAATCAGGGGCCTTGCCTCCCAAAGTCTCCTTAGAAGACCCACTGTGCATCTCCAGAGCCCCAGGGGCTGGCGGCCCCTGTGCTGGGAGAGGCGCCCACCCTTTCGGGACACCCCGAAGCCCCCCTGGCCTTATTGCTGCACATCGAAGAAACAGGGCCCCCCTGTCGAACACTGTGCATTCACAGAACCTTCACTATTGTGGAAAAGAAAACCTGACCTGAGTAAATCTTGTGATCCTTGTCCTCAGAGACATAACAGTGCTGTCCTTAGGTTTGGAGGGCACGGCAGGGCCAGAGCTGTTTGGGAGCATTAGCCGTGGGGTGCTCCGTCCTCAGCCCGTCAGTGCCGTGGTGGCAGCGGCCTTCTCCCCTTTTGACTGTAGCACTCGGAGGCTTGCTGGCATATGCTGGGTGCTTGGAAACTGGGTGTCACACAGATAAACCCCATTCCGATGTCCGAATTTGGCCTGCTAGAAGGTGGGACCTGCACGAAGGACTGGTCAGGCCTGCGAGGGAAAAGCTCCCCTCCTCCAGCCACAGGGGAGCAGGGGGGAAGGAGTGGAGGCCGGGCAGCGCCCACCCCCTGCCCGCCCCTTTGAGAGGGCGGCAGACTCCCCAGAGCCCCAGGGAGCAGGTCTGGCTGGGGCCAGAGAATGTGCCCCTCTAACAAGTTTCCAGGTGATGCTATTGGTCTGAGGACCGCATTTGGAGAAACACTGATGGGAAATGAAGTGTGAGTCTCACTGTTAGAACCTCCTGGAAACTTCTGAAAATGTGGTGCCCAGACCACCCCCAGGACAGCTGAAATCAGAATCTCTGTGCCAGGGGCTCAAGCCCAGATAAGCTATCAGTTTTGATGACAGAAACACACAATAACAATGCGTCTCTTTACTACAAAGGCTCCCCTGACTTTATCTCACTGGAGCCACAGACAATCCCGGGAGAAAGGAAGGAAAAGTTTTGGTTTTGTTTTTGGGTTTTTTTTTTAACATCTTTATTGGAGTATAACTGCTTTACAATGGTGTGTTAGTTTCTGCTTTACAACAAAGTGAATCAACTATACATATACGTATGTTCCCATATCTCCTCCCTCTTGCGTCTCCCTCCCTCCCTCCCTCCCTATCCCACCCCTCTAGGTGGTCACAAAGCACCGAGCTGATCTCCCTGTGCTATGCGGCTGCTTCCCACTAGCTATCTGTTTTACATTTGGTAGTGTATATATGTCCACGCCACTCTCTCACTTCTTCCCAGCTTACCCTTCCCCCTCCCCATATCCTCAAGTCCATGCTCTAGTAGGTCTGTGTTTTATTCCCGTCCTACCCCTAGGCTCTTCATGACATTTTTTTTTCTTAGATTCCATATATATGTGTTAGCTACAAAGAAGGAAAAGTTTTAACTCAACTCGAGAGAAGAGCAGCCAGGTTATAAGTGGCAGCTCTTGGACTTGACTCGGAGGACTGATCTTTTAAAAAGTCAACTCCAGGGCTTCCCTGGTGGCGCAGTGGTTGGGAGTCCGCCTGCCGATGCAGGGGACGCGGGTTCGCGCCCCGGTCCGGGAGGATCCCACGTGCCGCGGAGCGGCTGGGCCCGTGAGCCATGGCCGCTGAGCCTGCGCGTCCGGAGCCTGTGCTCCGCAACGGGAGAGGCCGCAGCAGAGGGAGGCCCGCGTACCGAAAAAAAACAAGTCAACTCCAGAGTCAAACGCACTTGAGGTGGAGGTGTTAGGAGGTGACGGAGATTAGCAGTGACACCTGAAGCGAAAGGGAACCAGGGTCCCTCGGTGGCCGATGGGCGCACAGGGGCCCAGCGGGCAGAGGAGGGGTGAGACACGCTTGGCCTCTCGCTCCTGTCTGTGAGTCCGAGCTGAGGACAGAGCACAGGCAGTGTGAGAGCCTGCCCACCACACAGCCCAGAAGAGTGACACCACGGCTGACCAGATGTGAGGTGTAGACCCGCCCCCAAATAGCGCCAGCCGAGCCATCAGGCTGGTGACCACGAGCTACGGAGCTGACCTCCGTCTGCCTTCTAATGGGGCACCCGTGGGACGGAACATCTTCCAAAGACACTGTCATGGACATGTAGAGCATTCATTTCCTATCACGGTTTTTTATTGTCAGTCAAAAGAAGGAAACACATCTTCCGGTCACCATCCATTTAGAGAAGCTGGATGCACATTACACACGAATACATCCATAAAGACGCATGAGAAAAAAGAGAAAGTTGAAGGTAGGAAAGAAGTAAACAAGAGTTTGGTCATTCACAACCCGATGCCATAGGCTTCAGGTTTGCTAGTCTGTTTGTAGAATGCAAAATTATTAAAGCCTAGTAACAAGATGGTGTTTAAAAACAAAGTAAAATCTTTAGCTAGAGGAAAGTCGCTAACTAGGAGTCGGTAGGCCTAGGTTATTGCAAGATCAGCCCAAAAACCGTCCAGTCTCTGGGTTCATTTACTTCCTTTGTAAAATCAGAGAGTTAATAAAAAATTTCAAATGTTTCTCCCAAATCTAAAATTATATAATGCCTTTAACAATTGAACAAGAAATTTCACCTTTTTCTTTTCTTAACTCTACATTTCTGTATCCAATATTTTGCCCTGTTTTTATTGTAGCGAGTCAGCCATGAACGCACTGAAAATCAGTCGTTTGCAGGAGGGTCAACTCTAAAAAGAGCAGTAAATCCGTAGGGTGGCTCCATGACTTCCTCGCTGCGGGGGAGCACAGCCCCAGAGTCAGGGAAGATGACTGGACATCAGACTCCCCCAAGCTCGGATCCTCGGTCCCTTTGTACCCAGTTTGGTGACTTACCCTTCCGGCTGCTGCGAAGAGTGAACGGCCTCACACCCGGAGCGTCCTGCCAGCCGTGTGGCCGTTACTAACCACGCTTAAGTTGTAAGAAAAAACTTTTTTTGTTGTTAGTATATAAGAAATTTGCAGAATCCCATAACAAAATTTATCATGAAAAAAGAGTGTTTTTAATTTTCTGCTCAATTAAATAGTCATTCAACAGTAAAATTAACTTCCAGAGAATTCAAACATTCCTGTCATTACGAACAAAGGTCAAATGGGTCTTTTTCCCTTGTCATTAGTACAAATATTAGAATAATAATACCTTTTCCTCTATTCAGATGGCACCTCTTTTCCCAAGGAGTTTCACGTGTTTTTCAGAAGTATTTTCTTTAAATATCTTGACTACAGGAAATAATCCCAGTTAAAATACGATGTGTTTTATAGGAAACAATCATTGTGATGTAGTTTTACAATCTTAAACTTTATTGAGGAAAAAATTACATACACTTGTTATCGCCAATATTATTTTTTAAAGCATCACATTTTAAGATAGACTTTACTATTAATTATTATTATTAACAATAATCATATTAATTATAATCATTAGCCTTTGGCAGCTGCTCACACGGAGAGACTCAATAATCTTCTCCGAGTTTAGCATTTTCATGCAACATATAATTTTGAAATACTGAAAACAGATTTAAACACTAGTAATTCTATACTTGTGTCCTTAATAGTGTTGTGACCTAATAGATTTCTTTCCTACTTAAATTGTTTCTTCTACTTAATAGCAATTATCCAAAGCTCTGTAATTCACATTAGACTTAGATACAGAGACCCTAATAAATCTTACTGGAGTTTGGAGTAAAATATATCAATTAACATTGTTAATCTTGACATGATTTATCATGCTTCTTAATTCAGCTTATTTTAGAGCCTAGAGACAAATATATATATATACATATGATTTACATATATATAAAATTTCATATTATAGCACATGTTACAAAGAAAACTGTCAATAAAAGAAGTAACAAAATTAATAATTCTAATAAGAATTAACAAGAACTAATTCCACTACTGTTACACATCCTAAACTTTCTAGAAATAATCATTTCACCCAAGTACCATTATCAATACTTATCAGAGAGGAATCTGGACTATTCAATTGCTTCAAAGGAGCAGTGTCAGTGATAGCATGTGTGCCTTATAATTTTTTCCAAAAATCATTTACCTTTCTCAGTCCTGTTTGACCTGTATTTTTCCCAATATCTTCCTTTATATTTATATATACTACTCTGTGCTTTCTCTACCCAAATTGATATCCACTATAATCTATTTCATTAAATTTAAATAATTCAAGCATTTGCTCTTGAGTAAATAACTTTAGGAACTATCTCATATTCCATACACTTCATCAAAATTAGCCAATTGAGTTTTTGGAAACTCAAAGTAGGATTTGTGACATCGCGTGGCTCTCAAGTCTTAGCGCACTTGAGAATGTGCTGGGGCCTCCCAATCCGGTGGAATCACAGGCTAGAGAGTCTGAAAGGACAACTCACTGTGGAACAAATGAATTTTGCATGAAACACCACTTTTGCTTCAGTGCTGGGTTTACGGGACTAAGGTATGGTTAGTCATCACTAAGGCTAACTAGTCTCTGGTCCTCCTTCCCCCCCTCCCTGGGCGTATGGCAGACTGTATTCCCAGGTCTCTCCCCCAATAAATGTGAGCTGGATGACAAGTGTCACTGGAGAGTTTACGGAGCAGAGTTTTGTGTATAATTCTCTATGCTCACTCTTCCCTTTACATCATAAAGGCGGAGGCCTCCCATGGAGATAGACTTTCACTTCTTTGCTTAGGTTAATTCCTAAGCATTTTATTCTTTGGTGCCACTGTTCATTGTTCATGCACAGAAATGCAACTGATTTTTGTATGTTGACTTTATATCTCGCTACTGAATTCATTTGTTAGTTCTAACATGTTTCTGTGAAATCTTTAGGGTTTTCTACATATAAGATAATATCACCTGCAAATGGACTTAATTTTACTTCTTTCTTTCTCATTTGGATGCCTTTTCTTTCTTTTTCTTACCTAATTGTTCTGGCTAGAACTTCCAGTACTTTGCTGAGTAGAAAGGGTGAGATGACATCCTTGCCTTGTTCCTAATCTTACAGGAAACACTTTCCATCTTTTACTGTTGAGTATGAGGTTTGCTATGGGATTTTCATATATGGCTTTAATCATGTTGAGATAGTTTCCTTCTATTCCTAGTTTATTCAGTGTTGAATTTTGTCATATGTTTTTTTCGCATTGAGATCATAATGTGTTTTTTTTCCCTTTCATTCTGTTGATGTGGCAAGCTACATTGATTAGCTTTCATATGTTGAACCATCCTTTCATTTCATGAATAAATCCTACTTGACCTTGATGTGTAATTCTTTTAATATGCTGCTGAATTCTGTTTGCTAGTATTTTGTTGAGGATTTTTGCGTTAATGTTCATAAGGTATATTGGTCTGTAGTTTTTCTTTTTTGATTGTGTCTTTGTCTGGCTTTGGTATCATGTGGTGGTGTTGGCTGTACAACACTGTGACTGTGTTTAATACCACTGAACTGTACACTTAAAAATGGTGAAGGTGGTAAATTTTATTGAAATGTATTTTACCACAATTTTTTTAAATTTAATGAATAAATAATAATTGTTGAAATGTTTAAACCTCGATGGATTAAATAGCAGAAAATATAGCTGAAGAGAAAATCATGAACTGGAAGATTGATCTGAAAAAACTACTTGGAGGCAGCATAGAGGGACAGGAAAGTAGAAAATCTGAAAGAAGGCACTAATAGATATAGGAGAATGGAAAGTAAACGTCTCACAGAAGGAGAAACTAGTCAGAATGGAGAAGAGACAGTAGTTGGAAAGATAATGACTGAGAAATTTCCAGAACTAAAGAAAGACATGAATTCACAGGTATTAGAAGTACAACATGTATTGAACAAGAAAAAAATTTTTAATCCACAGCTACACACATTGTAGTAAACTACTGTTCACAACAGATAATGAGAATCTTCAGAACAAAATGACACATCACCAAGAACCCACAATTGGATTGTGAGTGGACGCCTCAGAAGCAATAACCGAAGCAGGAAGGCAGCAAAATATCTTCAAATGTATTGAATTGTATGCCCAGAAAAATTAAATTTCAAGAAAAAGTTCAAAATTAAGACATGTTCTGGTAAATTAAAAAATGAGTGCTAACCAGTAATAAATTACATACACTAGAGGAACTTCTGAAAGATGTATTCAGGGAAAAGGAAAATGGTCTCAGGAGGGACCGAGGCGCAGGAAGAAAGGGTGCGCAAATAACTTCTTTAAAATGCAGGAAAATCTAAGTAAATATTTGCTTTTTGAATCAATAATAATGTCTGGTTTGTAAAGAAAAGGATAGGATGATGAACATAACATGTAAACTAGGAGAAAATGATCAAAGCTAAAGTGTTCTGAGGACCTGAATTGTTCACAAGGGGTTAAAATATTAACTTTAAATGTTGATAAAGTATGCATAGTAAGATTTCAAATGTGAAAATAGAATGTGTAATTTCCAGCCAGTAGACAGAGAAAAAGTGAATTAAATGACAAATCTTTTTGAAAAATTAATATTTAAGGCCTTCCCTGGTGGCGCAGTGGTTAAGAATCCGCCTGCCAATGCAGGGGACACAGGTTCGAGCCCTGATCCTGGAAGATTCCCACATGCCGTGGAGCAACTAAGCCCGTGAGCCACAACTACTGAGCCTGTGCTCTAGAGCCTGCGAGCCAAACTGCTGAGCCCGTGTGCTGCAACTACTGAAGCCCACGCACCTAGAGTCCGTGCTCTGCAATGAGAGAAGCCACCGCAATGAGAAGCCCGTGCACCACAACAGAATAGCCCCCGCTCACCGCAACTAGAGAAGGCCTGCGTGCAGCAACGAAGACCCAATGCAGCCAAAAATAAATGAATGAATGAATGAATTTTTTTTTAAAAAGACTACTGCAGTGGGAGAAGATACTAAGTAGTTGTATTTTATGTCTGTTTTTATTTGAGATTTACCATTTTTTATTTGAGATTTGCCATATTCAGTTGACTAATTTTGTAATAATGGTAAGCAAAGCATATATTCTAAGTATAGAAAAGAGATTACAATTCAAGTGAAAAAGCAAATAAGTTAAGTGATGAACTGTACCACTTATGTATAGACAAAATGGTCAGTGTTACAGTCAATTCAGAAATTTAAGGTATTTTGTATTGATACCATGTCTTCAAATATCATAACATAGACATACTTTGTTAATTTTTCCATTTAAACTCCAAGAGTTGGCTTGGGATAAAAATTTAAAGATATAATTTAAAAATAAAGCTTCTCTTTGTGGCTGCCTTCAAAATTCAAACAAAACAAAACATCCGTTAAAACATGTTTCCAGTCTTACTCTCCACACCCAGGAACTGAAAACGTTAAAAGGTTAGAAAATAAGAGTTGTGAGGAAAGATGAAAGGCGCTAGGTTATTTCTAGTCTCCTGTGAGCCTTTGAACAGAAATGGCCTTGGGCCGAGGGCAGGACCCAGTCCCTAACGGTGCAGCGCCCAACTCGACCTTCAACTCCTGGTCCTGCGGGGAGAGCCAAGAGCTCAGTCTCAGGGTGACCGGCATTAGGGCCAACCTCCCATCCAAATGAAACGCTTTTAGAAATAACCTCAGCAGAGAGCCAATCCTGTTTTCCCGAAACACTTCCCGAGTGGGAGGTTTAAGGCCTCCTGAAGAAGCCACTTCCATTGTTGGCCATTCATAACTGTTGGGAAATTCATCTTCAAATTACATAAAGCTAGAAATGCTTTCTAATTGACTAGAAGAACTTAAGAATTGCAGGCAGAGTACTTTCCAGGTCATGGGCTGCCCACACGGCTTTCTATCTGACGGCCCCATCCAAACACTAAGGTTGTGATACTTTTACAAATACGTATTCTACAACCCTTCAGGGACCCATCATAAAACATAAACTCAATAACCAATTATATAATCAAAAATATAAAATCAATAACAAGGCTCCCTTCAATCAACAAATAATTTCTTAAACTAGCCCCTAGGGAGGACTAACCCTTATTTCCCTAGGATCCTAAGTCTTTTCTTATCCCTTTGGTGTTTTCCCATTTTATATATATTGCCCTCTCTAGACACAGTTATGTTTAGTAAATACTAATGCTCTTGTTTCTAAGTGTTTTTCCGACAGGATAAATTTACTGTAAGCCTACAGTATTTCTACTGTATAGAAAGGTTGGGCATCACCTTTCTCTCTAAAATCCTTTCTTTAGTTAATAATATTCAACCCTAACTCTGACTGCTCTTCACAACTCCAAACATGCGTTTTTCACCCCCTGCTGGACTTCCCTACATCAGTGGTTCAAAAATACCAGAAGACCACAATAGACTCTCCACGGCCCCCTCACCACGTCCTTGCACGAGGCTTCTCCTGTGCATTCCGTTTTCCCTCCTCGTCAACATCCTGTCCGCTGCCAGGTTCTCGTGATTCTCCTTCCACCTGTGCCTCGATTTCCCCTGTTCTCCACATCCTCCACCCCTTTCCTAGGTCAGATCTTTACATCCTGACTCGCGGACCATTTCAGCAGTTTCCCAATTGACCTTCTGGTCCTCCAGTGAGACACTTTGATGATTCTCCGTTAAATATGGAACGAAGTCCAAATACTTCAATCTGGAATTCAAAGAAAAACCCTTGTCTTCTGGATCGTTCGACCTCTTTCCAGGCTTATTTCCACTTCACGTCCCTCTAACCACACCCTCCTGTGGCTCCTCCCCCCAGGACCTGCCCACTCTGTGCAAATCAACACCTTCGCCCACGTATTCCGAGGGCAACGTCCTTCAAGGAACAGCTGCTAGCTGACACACTCTCCATTCCTGAAGTCCCAGTACAAACTCCTGACCTCTTCCAAGGCCCTCCCAGTCATGATCAACCCCTCTGTCCCCAAACATTTGAACCTGGATTGCAGCATTTATCACATTTTACCTTATATCATAGTTATTTATATCTGAGTCTTTCTCCCACCAAACCGGAAACTTCCTGAAAGCAGGACTATGTCCTAGTTATTTCTGCATCATCCACAAATTCTAGCGAAATCCTTTATTCATAGTGGGTGCTTTATAAATATTTGTCATGGAAACGGACAAAAGTTTCACGAAACTCAGAGTAGGTTAACCTATAATATGAGTCAGCTCTTTAGGAAACGTTAAGAGAAGATGCCCTGTTTTATCAATGTTTTATGTCTATGTATTGATTAACAAGATACTGTATGTTGCTACTGTGTGCTATGGAAATTAGTAAGACAGGAGAAAATAGAAAATTGGTTGAGAAAATCAGTTCCACCAAAACTTGGCTGACGGCAAACGTAATGAAATTTACAAACCCTGCCCTATGATTTGTCCTCAGAATGCTGGATTAAACACTTATAACCTAAGGGGGAATATGCTAGTGTCCCCCAGAAGTTCTTTGATCACATAGTATATTTCTTCTTTGCTTTTGGGCTCAAAGAAAAGGGATGACAGAGAGCCTGAATGAAAAAGGGAAGGAGGGGAGGCCAGAGGAGGGAGCAGCAGGAAGAGTAGTAGGAGAGAAGGAGAGGGGCAGAGGTGATTTACAATCACTTAGTGTCTGGTGTGCTCAGCACTCTGCCCTCTGGTCCCCAGCAGTCTTTGATCTTCTTCACGGCTCGTCCCATCTGCTCCCTAGAGAAGCTGGAAGGACCAAGGGTCAGAGCAATGTTACTTCTTCTCTTGTCCATCTTCAGGCTCTCCCTGGAGTCCTGCTTCCTTGCTGCTTTTACTGGGGCTAAAATCAACGACCTGCATGTATACATCTGTGTGTCTGTATTTAAACGGACTGTTGTGGGTGAATTGTGTCCTCCGAAAAGATGCTCCAGTCCTGGCAAACGTGACCTTATTTGGAAATAGTCCTTGCAGATGTAATCAAGTTAAGATGAGGTCATGGTGGACTAAAATGAACCCTAACCCAGCGACTGGTGCCTTTGTAATAGGAAAGAGAAGGAGGTTTGGACACGGACACACAGACACACACAGACGGAAGACAGCATGTGATGATGGAGGCACAGCCGCTACTACGTGGGAAGAGGCAAGAAGGATTCTTCCCTGGAGCCTTCAGAGGGAGCACGGCCCGGCTGACACCTTGATTTCAGACTTCTGGCCTCCAGAAGCATGAGAGAACGCGTTTCTTATGTTTGAAGCCCCCCAGTTTGTGGTGATTTATTATGGCAGCCCTAGGAAACTGATACAGGCCCTAAGGATGCTAAGTCATCAGAGGGGATCTCAGAGCAGAGAAGAACGCTATAAAAGTTCTCTCCTCCTAAGATGAAAGTTAATCCATTTGCCCAGATTGCTAAAGAGTGTGGTTTGCTCCACTTAGAACAGATTTTGTAATATTAACTTCTGGCTGGGAAATTTCATTTTATTACTGTTGAAAATCTCAACCAGAAGAAAGAAGCTGTCTTGGGAGAAGAGAAGAAAGAAGAAGAATTAACAGATGCCTGGCACCTAGGAGGTATTTAATAAACACTCGCCGAAGGAATGAATGAAGTGAATGGAAAGAGAATTATCGGAAAATGTCGTAAGACATAAAGGCAGAACCTCTGATCCACCAGCATAAAGAGCTTTCACAAGTTAATCGGAGTTACACAAGAACGTGGGCTTACGATTGGGCGTGGGGGACCCCCAAAGTCAAGAGCAGTTTACACAGCATAAACCACGTGTAAAGCAATACACGACAGCACTGCAGAAAGCACTATATGGTCAGGGAAAGAAAATGTTTTCTAAGTGGATGGGTTCTGTAGTGTGTACCCACTGCGCAGGAAAAAAATGTAAAAAGTCAAAATAATTGGTTATGATGTGAGGAACTAATTTTATCCTTCTCCCTTCCCCCCAAACTAAACCTGCCCCATTCCACTACCCTGCTCTCCAGCTGACATGCTGTCATTGAGCAATCTCTGTCTAGCCGAATGTTTCTTTGATAACTTCCAGCCACCACACGAATCCAGCTTTTCATTCCTTTTTTGCCCCTTGTGTCCAACAGAACTTTCTGGGATGATGAAAATGTCCTGTATCTGCACCGCTGTCCCACTCAGTAGGCACTAACCGTGTGTGCCCGAAATGTACCCAGAGCAACTGCAGAACTGCATTTACATTTTTCATTTAATGCTAATTAAACAGCCGCAAGTGGCCAGTGTCTCCTGCACGGGACAGCACAGCTCTGGACTATTTTTGAGAGAATCCCAGGCTTTTTCATGGCTTTCATCTCCTGCTTCCTCACCCTGAAGCTCCAGTCTAACCAGGAGACAGCGAATAGCCATCCATCTACACACACTCTGCCTACCGGCCTCGCGATCTGCAGAATGTCCCCAGGCGGTGAAGAGGCGGCCTGCCCCTGCTCTGCCTGTGAAGGGGCGAGTCTGGGGGGAGTTGATGAAGTTGCAAAGAAACCCACCATCCAGCCATTCGGATAATCCATTACTGAAAGGAATTTTATCACGAGACTGAATGATCCGGTTCCTCTTGGAATTTCCATCTGGTATTTGCAATGACCTGTGATGACAGGTAGTTGGCATTTCTTAACAGCTACTATGTACAGAGTGATTTTCTAGACACTCTATAAAAAGTAAAAAAGGGAGCTGGCCAGGAGGGACGTTCAGAGAATTGGGAAAAATCTATCATTCAGAAAGAAATAATATACATTTTTTAAAAATCAGATGAATTCCAGTTACATTTATTGTTGTCTTACTTCTGTTCATTTGTCTCATCTACTGCCATAAGTGGGAGTTCTCTAAAGGCAGGAAACTTTCCGAGGGTGGTAAGGTCTTCCGTGCTCAGTCTTAACCCTGCTGGTCAGGCCGCATCAGAATCTCTAGGGAGCTTGTTGGAAATGCAAGCTCCACCTCATTCCTGCAGAAATCGACCTGCATTTTAACAAGACATCCCAGTCATTTGTTTGCACATTACAGCCGGAAAGCACTGATCTAAACTATTCAGAATTGTCCACACTGATGCCACTAAATATTTGTGCTTATTAGAAAACTGGTAATCGGCTGGTCTTCAGCCAGTATTATATTTGGGGGGATATTTAAATCATTCGTGAAAAGCTCATCAATTGACTAATTAATCGTAATTTTATTTTATTTTCTTATTGACGTATAGTTGATTTACAATGTTGTGTTAGTTTCAGGTGTACAGCAAAGTGATTCAGCTATACATATATATGTATTCTTTTTCAGATTCTTTTCTCATATAGGTTATCAAAAGATATTGAATAGGGCTTCCCTGGTGGCGCAGTGGTTGAGAGTCCGCCTGCCGATGCAGGGGATGCAGGGTCGTGCCCCGGTCCGGGAAGATCCCACACGCCGCGGAGCGGCTGGGCCCGTGAGCCACGGCCGCTGGGCCTGCGCGTCCGGAGCCTGTGCTCCGCAATGGGAGAGGCCACAACAGAGGGAGGCCCGCGTACCGCAAAAAAAAAAACAACAAAAAAGACAAAAAAAAAACATATTGAATAGACTTCCCTGTGCTATACAGTAGGTCCTTGTTGATTATCTATTTTATATATAGTAGAGTGTATGTTAATCTCAAACTCCTAATTTATCTGCTCTCCCAGCCCCTTCCCACTTTGGGAACCATAAGTTTGTTTTCTATGTCTGTGAGTCTGTTTCTGTTTTGTAAATAAGTTCATTTGTCGTAATTTAAATTTGAGACGTAGTATATTGTTGTGAAAAGAGTGCTCCACTGAGACTAGAAAACCTGAATTTTTTTATTCTTGATGCCATCCTTATTTTGTGCTAGAACTTTGGGCAAGCCATTCATTTTGTTAGGTTTCAGTTATTTTGTTTCTGTTGTTTCATTACTCTTCATCTAAATATACGAAACCAGGGTTTTCTACTTGTTGCTCTCAAACTGGGACCCACAGTCTCTTTGGAAGTTCACAAGGGTAGTGATCGAACCTCAAATGGTCTCTTGTGTCTAAAGAGCTTGACACTGAAGTCACACATCTAAGCCCAGTAGGGTCACTCAGAATTTACTCTCCGCCACAACATCTTCATGGCCTCCCAGGTTAATGTCAAGAGTTAAGCTGTCTCAGACATAGGAGAAATTCTCTCATTTTATAAGCCTTCCGGAATTACTACGGGAGTGATATTTAACAGTCTCCACCGTAAAAGAACCTAAATCCTCCCATCCTTAAGCTGTAGTTTGAGTCTGATTTCTCAGAGTCATGGGGATTAGGGTCAGCAAGCCCCCTTCTCTGAACGGGGCCCTTCACAGATCCCTTACCCGGATTAGCTGGCCATCAGGGGGCCAAGCGCTCGGGGACAGGCTCTTGCCGGGGGCGGGAGGTCACGGAAGGAGGACGGAGAATAAGACAAAAACGTGGTGCCCCGCTTCACGGGGGGGCCCAAGGTCAGAGGCCTTCCAAATCAAAGACAAAAAGGAGGCTGGACCCAGGTCTTCTCACTCCTGCTCTGTGGCTTGTCTGTCTTCCCTGGGATTTACCGTGAATTGGAAGCCTTTTTTTTTTTTTTTTTTTTTTTTTTGGTCCAGCTTCAGTGATTTCATACAGTCACTACTTTGTAAAATCGAAAGCAGATCTGTCCCCAGTAGGGATACCTGAAAATGTTCCAGTCCCTCAATGTTCTAGGGACTTGGGGCTATATTTAGACACCACACTGCATTTCAGAGAAAATGTGGTTTCCCTTGAAGGGTCTGTCACACAGCCCTTACTTAAAACAAACATACATTCAAGTTAATAAAAGCTCTACCTGCCGAGGCAGCGAATCTGGCTATAATTAAAAGGGAGGAAACATTTAACACAAGAAAATGTGTTATTTGGTTAAAGCATAAATACAAAAACCCCTTAAAGGTGATAGCAAGATATAATTTGTACTGCTGTTTTTTATTTACCGAATAAGATGCTGGAAGAAAATTGTTTTAACTATTAACTTACTATATTCTAATAACTTTTTTAATGTTTCACATAGTGACTGCAGTGGAGCCTGTAAAAATAACTTTAAATTCCAATGTCAAGTGGAGCGTGAAGATTTGGTTTCATTTTCAAAACTGCTCTGTTGAGAAATACGCCCTAAAAAGCAATTCTCATTTTACCCCATTATAGCTCCGACAGCTGCAGGATGAATTATAAAATGTATTTAACCCAATCTGAAATTTAGAATTTTGATCTCTGAGGAAAGTATTTTTGAAGAATCTCACACATGCTGGAAAAAGGACTTAGAACTTTGATAAGGCTTCACAAAGAAAGAAGCACTGTGAAATTTTAACAAAGGGCACCTTTTTTATTTTACCAAGAATGCTTCAGATCTATACTATACAGTTTACTACTTTATATACTGTATTATATATGGATAAGTAATCCTTCATTCCTGAATTTGACACCCTCTGGATGCATTATATTGTCATACACAAAAAGATACTTCACACAAATTCAAACAAACATTTGTTTACAAATAAGCAAATGTAACACACACGCGCGCGTGCGCGCGCGCGCACACACACACACACACACACACTACATAGTCATATATATTTGTCTTCTGGCAATTCACCCATGAAAACCATGCTTTCAGACATCGTGTATCTTTCTGATGCTGCAGGCAGCTCTTTAAGGAGGTACCGTTAACAGGGACCCAGAGCCTTGGCGATTTTTCAGTGCCTACCCCAGGGGACATCACGGCCGTCCAAGGAATGAAGGAAGTGTCTGCAGCACCTCCTTTGTGTCCTGGCGGCCGTTACTCTAGCTGAGCATAGCTGCTGTTCCGCCTGACATTGGCAGGTAGATACGGCTATTGTCAGACCTCTTCTTCACTCACTATGAAACTCATCATTGCTGTGATCTTTTTTGAAAAAAATCACAATGCAGCGTTTCAGTATCTGTTTCTCTGCAGCTGTTGTGCTCTTGATATTTGCACTAGGGGAAAATATACTTAAACAATTCTTACATTAATAAAAAATGTCCCACGTACTATCTCACTACTTTTCTCCGTTTACTTCATAAAAAGATATTTAATGAAATTTGTAAACACTACATTTCTGCCTGAATACGTTATTATGCTCCTCAGTATCTACATTTGAGTGAGAAACAAAATGTTTCTTACAAAAAGATTGCAGTACACACTGAGATCATTTGAACTGAAATATAGTAAAGCATATATGTCACAAAATACATATGCACCATATAAATATACCTACAGTTTGTCTGATCTTTAATCATTTAATATTATAATACCCCTTTTCCTAACTTCTGTTCCATTTATCCCATCTGATTCCATTTTAAATTTAACATTTTTAAATCAACACATATACTAACATCTTTATTAATCAATCAACCAAGAAATATTTATTATATGTTATTGGGAAAGCTACCAAAGACCTAGAAAACCTGTTACAAACTAGTCTATGTTCTAACTGAAAAATAGGACAGATAAAAGTAAAAGTCTCGGGCTTCCCTGGTGGCGCAGTGGTTGAGAGTCCGCCTGCCGATGCAGGGGACGCGGGTTCGCG